>NW_019174295.1:4607960-4842612 GCF_002260705.1 Seriola dumerili | reverse complement strand
ACATGTATCTAGCCATAAAGGAGCATCCGGCTGACGCGTGGGACACATAGCAGGTGCTCAGAACTTTACAGGTTTATCCTAGTTACAAATGTGTTTGTGTGTGTGTGTGGTGGGGATGTGTGGGTTGTGGTGTGTGTGTGTGTGTTGTGTGTGGTGTGTGTGTTGTTTCTGTGTGTGTGTGTGTGTGTGTGTGTGTGTGTTTTCTTGGATCTCTGGAAACAAAAACCTTTTGTTTCACTTCCAGCAGTTGTGAAAACCTGTTAGTTGAGCTACCTCTGGAAATAAGCTTCATAAAGGAGTTTAAGAGCATTTTTAGGAAAGGAAGTGTGTATGTGATAAACCAGTACAGGAAGATAATATTAACTGGTTTCCAGTACAGTTAACTCCATTAAGAGGGTCAGTATGTTGAAATAAGACAGGATAAAATGACTCTTTTACTTTTAGGACTTACAAACATAAACTTAACTTGGTAAGATGGGGATTTTTTGAGTGAGTGATGTGAACTTGGTGTGTGTCTGTCCACTGGATGCCTGGGTCCCTCCCTGTCATTTGATGCCTGGTTGAGGAATGTAGATCTTGTGCCTGGCTGTGACTCAAGTGATCCCATGCTCATAATATCAGTCACATGATGGCGGCTTCTGTAGAATAAACACACACGAACACACAAACTCACACTCCTACAGTATATCTGCCACTGATAAACCATGCCGTGAGTTAATTTAATTATATGGACTTGAAAGTTGTCTTTACATGAATATGTGTGTGTCTGATGGTTGTCCATCCGTCTCAGGACAGGAGCGGTATGGGAACATGACTCGTGTCTATTACCGGGAGGCGGTGGGAGCACTGGTGGTGTTTGATGTAACAAGGGCCTCCACGTTCGATGCCGTGCTGAAGTGGAAGGATGACCTGGACTCCAAGGTCAGACGACGGCTCCGTGAGCTCCACAAAGTCGACCCACCTGTGGTCTACAACTGATAGAGATGCTTAAACTGAGGCTTTCTCTCTCTCTCTCCTGTCTTTCTGGCCCTTTTTGTAATCGTCTAAAAATCATATTATACCTGCACATGGGCCAACGGTTTAATTTACTCATTTTGTTAAATGTGGTCGGCATAATGTTTTGTATTTGAGTTATGTTGTTGACGTCATTATTAAACAGAATTGATCAAGTTTTATGTCAGATATGTCGACCGTGCTCTCTATTACCTCCTTTACCCTTCACCCTGAACAGTGCAGATATTAGCAAGCTAACGTTAGCTTTGTCAATTGGTTCAGATTAGCTATATTAACAGTTGCACCTGCAGTTAGTGGGTGTAAATATTTAATAAGAATAACGAGGGGTTACATGGGATTTGTAAGGAGGGGGAGCTGGGGAGTTTGGGGGGGTTGGTCATTGCTGAGGTGGTTTGATTGTCAAGAGTAACAATGGCACTGTTTCTGGAAAGAGAAACCAGCTCCTGAGTTTCACAAGCTTTATTTGTAAAATGTCAGGCAAATATTCAGAGTACATTATTTGTGAAACTGTGGGGACATATTAAAAATGAGAACATGCTCAGAACAGTTCTTAGAGGCACAATTGTGTGACAGCTCCAAAGGCCAGGACCCTATAAAAGTACAGGTCTTAATTAAATCTGCCATGCTACTAAAAGGGTATAAGAGGTATCAGAAGTGCTCTAGATGTCAGTGTGCTTTAATCACATTGCCTCCCCTCACACCTTTTTGACACTGGACTTGAGGGGGAATTTCTGTAAAGGTGTAAAGAGAGATGAGAAATGATAATCGTTCAAATACCTTCTCAGCTCAGCACACCTGACCGGCTGCTGCGTGAAAAGAGCATGATGGTCGGATTAAAGGTTTTGAAAACTTACAAAGAAAAAACTGTCAGTTCGGCTCAGACACTATTCAACCATCCACATATAAACTGACAGCATAAAGTGGCTTGATATTTTTATAACAATGTATCAAATGTAATAAACAAACAAACATATGAACAAAAAAGTGACTATGCGAAAGTTGTCATTCATAGTGATGAAGTTTCAGCTCACTGTTTAGCTCTCTGTAACTTTACTGTTTTGTTTTGTTCTCTCCGCTCTCATAATGTTGTTGTTTGCTGCAGCTAAAGCAAATGTTATGTCTATGTTGTGTTCTGCCGGCTCCAAGTTATTGAAGGTTTAACTCTCTGAGACTGAGGATTCGACACACTTAGTTCAGTCACTTTTTATGTGCACATCCGAGTCCATGAATCAAACTGTCATGATGGTTTTTCATAACACCTTCTGAATGTCACATGAGCACACTAGTTCTTTTTGAGCAAACTGACATGTTTATGTTAGAGGACTATTGAATACATACTTTACTTAGAGATAGATAAGATGGTAAATAAGGGTATATTTTACATCAAAATGTTATATAGTAAGCTATATGATGGTACCGTTTGTACAACCGTCATGTAATCTGTTTTTCTTCTTTCCAAAGGTGACTCTGAACCATGGCAGGCCAGTTCCAGCTGTACTCTTGGCCAACAAGTCAGACCAGCTGGGTTCTCAGCAGCCAAAACTCGACTCCTTCTGCAGGGAGAACGGCTTTGTTGGCTGGTTCGAGACCTCTGCAAAGGTACGGGAGGGGAGACGCAGGATGTGTGACTTTATTTTTAATTACTGCTGCAGAGTTAGATCGATGCCATAGATATATTTTCCACTGATCAGTTGATATACAAGAGATTTCTATGCAAATGTAGGCCAGTGATAAAAGGTTGTAGGCCTTGGTTGATTTACCAAAAGACTAAAGACTAAAAGACTAAAGATTAATTTAGAGCTAAATTAAATAGTTCTTGGTCATCTGTCCTGTACACAATTTACACATTCAGATGAACTACATATTTGCTACTCTAAAACAATAGCAAAGCTATTAGAGCAGAAGCCCACTCTGTAGTGCAGATACTTAAAGTTAGAGAGCATTATTTAATGAAACAAACAGGGGAATGTCTGCAGCCTAGTGTGAATTAGCCCTCTGCTTTTTCCTCTCATTCAGAGCCTGTCTAATGAGTTACACACCAGAGTGCAAGTCGGAGATGGTAGTGTAGCTGGTGAATGCAGAAGCTCAGCAGACAGGTCACACAGCTCAGCACACAAAGAATTACAGAGAGTTTAAAACAGTGTGTGACATCGAGGCTTCTCCTTAGTTCGGTGTGTAAAGCCAGAATGAAAAGACAAAGAAGTGTTTTTCATACTCTATATTTTCCATTCTGACGGTGATTATGACAGACAGGAGACACTCTGTGAACATTTGTAGCTTCTGAGGGAGAAAACTGACATTAGGACACAGCAAACAGCACATTCCTGTCTACCTGGCTGTCATAGCATCATCAAAGCAAAGCGAAAGGTTAAGAGAGGGAAGATACAAGCATAGAGCATTCGCTCGCTGCTGTCATGGTATTAAAGGGAGACCTTTGAAAGAGCAAATAACACACAGCACCTCTTATTAAAGAAAAGTAGAATTCTTAAGCAATAAATCACACTGCTGAAACTCAGACATTTGGTCTAACAGCCTGACTGTTGTGCTGCTGTTACAGTGTTTTAACAGGATAGATAAATAACGGTATTTATTTTTATCTCTCAGCCATTTTAATGGTTTTATTACAAAAGTAAAACTAGAATTACTGCTGTGTTTTTGCAGAACATCATGGTGTCACTGTGAAGTTGACCTTTGACCCTCATCATTTCATCCTCTTTGACATTTGTGTTAAATTGTTTCATAATTAGCCAATTAATTTGTGAGGTGTGGCGAAAAACGTGTTTTGTGAGGTTACAGTGACCTTGACCTTTGACCTTTGACCACCAAAGTCTAATCAGTCTCATCCTTGTCCTAGTGAATGTTTGTGCCAAATTTGAAGAAAATCCCTACTTTCACGGCAACCCAACTAATAGATGTCAAGATATTTCACTCTGTCAACCTCATGGTGGCGCTACATGAAAAGTCAGGGGCTCACCAAAGTCAATAGGATTCGACCTCTGAGCGATGTGAATGTGGCAAAGCATTCAATGGCTGTTAATAGACTCCAGTCTGGACCACAGTGGTGGACGGACCGACCAACATCGCCTTTCTCAGAGCAGTGCCATTAGTGCGGCTAAAAAGTGTGTGATCTCTTTACGAGTGTGTGGTTTTTTTTCCCCCTCACAGGAGAACACAAACATCGAGGAGGCAGCACGCTGCTTGGTAGAGCACATCCTGAACAATGAGGAGAGCCCGGTGGTAGAACGAGACCCCGGCTCCCTCGTCCTGTCTGGATACTCTAACACCGCAAAGGATCATCTCAACTGCTCGTCATGTGTGAAATGGTGACTCTTTACAGACCAGTCGCAGACAACCAAGGAGTTAACACCTGTGAGGCCTCGGCCACAGAGATAAGTTTGGCTCAGGGACTGATTGTTAAAAAGAAGGTGCGCATGTGCTGTGTTCACACTGCAGGCCAATATGATACCTGGCACACAAAATAGAGTTTTAATGACGTTTCAGACATGATTCTTGCAGATTCTTAAAAATTTGTATGTTTTGTTTGTAATTTATGGTAAAAGAAAAGTCTGAAATTCCTTAAATTCTTGGAAGATATGCATTAAATGTGATATGTGTCAGATGTGTGGCAACTTCTTAGTTTTATAGTTGTAGATAAAAACTAATAACACAGGTTCAGTCGTTGTTTCTTTTCTGCCATGGACTTTGTACAGACTTATTTTTTCTGGAAAAAGTATTAAAAATATCTTGTTGTTACAATTGCACAAGAAAAAATGGTACTCACAGTATTTAATATGTACAGTTTCTGCATGATTCTCTTTGCTTGCTTTGAACATATCTGACACTGTGACCTTGACATTTGGCTGAACTACCAGCTCCCAGTGGTATGGGTTTTCTCACTCTTACATAACGTGGAAAAAATCCAAATTTTGGCATTTTTCTCTGCAGTGTGGACACAGACATAAAAAACATTAAGCCTTCTCACATTCTTTGCACTTTTCTTCAGCCCACTTTCATGCCATCTCTATTAAGTCAAAGGATGTGAGGGAGAGAAATGAAATCTTTAAAAAATCTGAACGCAGATGAAACTGCAGTTCTGAAGATGTCTCTTGAATCTGCATATTGTGGAGCTAATGTAAGTGCGCCTACATTAAAAACATCTTCAATTGCATTTGAGTTTAGCTGAGTGTGAGGGAACTGACTGTACCACAAGCTGTCAAAGGCCTGAGAGCCATTTTCTATTAGTTTCATCAAAACTGAAACAGTGTCTCTGTCCACACAGTCCCCACATTTGAGTGTGACCTGTCACAGATTTCACAAATTACCTCTGCAGAATCAGTTTACCGGTTCAAAATGAAGGATTACATTGCAATTTGACCAGATTTGTCTGCTCATTCTTGACCTTTGAAACAGTTTGACAAAAAAAAGTACACAGATATACAGCATAACAATTGGTTATCATGGTCACATGAAAACTACTGAGCAAACCACCTGGTGAGAAGACCACAATATGCAGCTGAAATCTCAGGAAAAAAAAGCTGGAAAGTGGACCACAGGATCCTTTTCTTTGACAAACAGAGGCTTCAGAAATGATTTAGACACCTTCACTTGTAGCACAGTGTATTATGTTATGGAATTAATTTAAAATGGATAAAATTGATTTAAAAAAAATAAAATCTACACTCAGTAACACTAACCAAAGTGAAAACATGCTTTTATAAAGTGACTGATAGACTTTCCAAGAAGAAATGTTAACAAATGACAACTAAGAGACATAAAACCACCATGAAGAGACGCAAAACAACTGCAAAGACACACAAAATGACTACAAAGAGACAAAATGTCCCCAAAGAGACAAAAGAATCAAGGCTTGAAATATGAGTCTTGGCACATTTTTACTAATTTTACAAATGTGCCCCCCTTCTCTGAGTCTTTGTCCCAGTCTGCAGATTGTCTCCCCTCAATCTTCAGAGACAGTCGTCATGGTGAGTTTGTCAAATTGTGATTAATATCGCGTGGTTTTTTTGCTCTTCTGGGAGACAAGGTTTAACTGGTTCTACTTAGTCTAAGCTGGGCATGAAATGAACAAATGTATGTTGTCTAGTGACTTGTTGAGTTTGTGTTGACTTGTGTCCGACAGTTTACTAGTCTCCTATCTGTCATTACAGAGGTCATAGCCTACTATCCATCTGCTGAACAGTACAGCCTTACTTCATTGCAAATGTGATGTAAGAGGAATCCTTTTGTGTAACATTAATGCTCAGCATCTGAAGGATGCATTCTATGTATTGATAACTGGACTTTTCATATATAAAGACATTTTCTTTCACACTGGATCAACAACTGACGGACTGGAAAATCTGTTCTTGCATGCTACAGAGAAAAACACACAAGAATCCTCTGAGGGCAGAAATAAACATAAATGTTTTAGAGATAATGGAGGGGAGGCAATTTAGCAGATATGTCCATTAAATGGACTGTTTAATTAGTTGATAAAACCTAAAGGCTATAAGTGAATTGAAAATTTCTTTAATTAGGAATAGCAGTGGTGAAGTGTAAACCGCTTTATGAAGTCTGTGGTTCTTCTAGCACTACTCTGTCTTTTTCCACGATGTAGCATTATGCATGTATGTATGGTTTCTCTCCGTGATGCCCATTTTTATTCCAAAATTAACATAAACATCCTGAAAAGGTGAATATTTTACTCTAGATATGAATAACTTGACTCGCTGTCAAACTGTTGGCTCTATTGTTGGTACGAGATGTTCTAAAAACCCTAAAATCAATGTCTTTCCAGTCAAAAACATGATATACGCTACTCTTTTCTGCACAGCAAGGACAGAACAGCCTTTGTTGAGTCTGCCTCGAGTGTTGTTTGATATTCCATGTTTTCAAATTAGGCATCTGCTTTATATTTTACTACACTGCCTTTGATGTGTAATAGCCTGGCCTTGTAATGCAACACATTTGTAACTGCGTTCTCTGTGGACCAGACTACATGCAATAAAAAAATAAATAAAAAAAATAATCTGTGATGCCATGTACACTGCACCATATATCTTCAGCAGCTTCCACTCAGCTTCTCTGCATGGATCAAAAGACATGTCACATCCACTCAGCTCAAATCAACACGTGTCACCCGAAAAAATACTGAAATCATGTGATTCACAAGGCGAGCAAGAGGGCTGAGACAATTCATCAATCGATCTGCGCTCATTTTTATAATCCTCCCTTGCTCTGACAAAATAAAACTTCTGGAAATGTCACCCTGGGCTTTAGGAAATGGTGATAGACATTTTTCAGTGTTTTTTTGTTTTTTTTAACTGACCAAACAAGTAATAGAAAAAATAATCAGCAGATCGATCATCAATACTATAAAATAATCGGTCCTTGACAGCAATATCTCCTGCTGTTACATATACTTAAAAAAGCAACTTACCTCTGAGGGATATTGGACATATGTCCCAAAAATATGCCAAATAAAGAGCAGTGAAATCAATATTAATACACTACTGAGTAACAGAGCTGTAGCCAAAGTCCCTGCAGGGACTAGCTTTAGTTATGTGAGTATTTTTGTGTGTTTAGGGAGAACATTTAGACTTATACTGGGAAAGTTGGTGGAACTAAATTAATCAAACTGGAACATTCCTGGGAAATTATTGAGGTTATAAGAAATGTCAACAAACTGTGACCATCACAGGAATGATAAAGGCTTGTTGGGGGGGGGGTTACAGTCACATTGACGTAGGAATGTTGTGATGTAATTAAGAAAAACATAATATTACTACTGTAAAATCATAAAGATAACCATAAAATAGACCACAACAGGGATATTTTCTGTCATTATAGATAGACAGTAGGAATCCTGTTGAAACAAGCATCACACAAACATGTTGTGTTGATAACATCATGGATTTTCCTCCCTATGTGTCTACATTTCATTGGACAGCAGGTAATCAGGGAGAGTTTGCACATCACACTCCGGAGCCTTACACACACATGCACCGAGGTGATGAACCAGCTGATGCCTTGCAAACCCGGGGCAGCCTTCTGCTTTAAGATGCCCTCCCCGGACCCGAGAAGTGGCCCAATCGCCCTCCTTTCTCAGTCACCTGATTCATGTACTGCCATTTTACACACAAGTTTGACTGACAGGGGGGAAAAAAATCGGAATTGGCCTATCGGCAACCTGAACACAGAAATACACCCTTTTGTGAGAAGATTAAAAAAGACAGGCGATATAAAATAAAAGCGGCTGAGGTTAGATGCAACCAGCGCGGGGTGCTGTGTGGATCAAAAGAGGTGTTTGCGGTCGGAGCTCTGCATAGATTCAGAGGAGAAACCGGGTGAAGAAGAGGAGAAAAAAAAAGGGGGAAAGGACAATGCTGTTTTATATCGTCTTTGAAAAATGAGTCTTCGGTTATAGGGGATGCCGCATAGATTTGATACTAATCACCGGTAGTCTTTCGATTATTTCGGATTCAGCTCTCGTAAAGGCGCATCCCGCCGGCATCTCAGCGTTGTCAGCGGCTATTTCAGGGATACATTGCAGCTCACTGTACATTGTCTTATATTATTTTACTGTGCTGCTTTTTGATGCAGGCCGCGCTAATTATACATTGATTTTTTTCCCAGCTTTTTTATATATATATATAGCCTATATATATATATATATATATAAATATAGAGGTTGATAAATCATTTCTGCAGCTGGACCATCCTGATGCCTTCGACTGAATATTAAATGGTTCCCTGGATGTGACCGTCTTATGTTTTATTTGGCCGCCGCATGAATTCTCCCACCGGATCCTCGTCGGTGTACGCTGCTGTCCTCCTCCTCGTCCTCCTCCTCCTCCTCCTCAGACGGCCAATTCTCGCAGAGGGCACTACCCTCCTCCCTGCCGCTAAAGACATTTTGATCGTCCTCCCCGTTTCCCCCCACCCGGACTCGACCATCACTCCGCCTGCCTCCTCATCCGCCACCTCCGCCACTACCACCACCACCACCTCCTCCTCCGTAACATGTCGGGACAGTCTTTGACGGACCGGATCGCCGCCGCGCAGCACAGCATGACCGGGTCTGCCATCAGCAAAGCCGTCTGCAAGGCCACGACGCATGAAGTCAGCGGACCCAAGAAGAAACACCTTGACTGTAGGTTAAGCATACCATCACTGCATACGGTATAGATAGCCTGCATGCATGCATCAAGCTACCAGCATCTTTCCTCACAAAGGATAGCTTTTATAAACAGCATCTATTATGCTCCCCCCTCTCTCTCTCTCTCTCATCCGGTTTGCATCCTCTTTAATTAGGCACCATTACATTCCCTTGGACTAAAATTTGATTTACGCCGCAAAGCATACACTACAATGTATCTGGCCATTAAAGCGAGCAGTAAATTTTAATATAAGGCGAGGGGCAAACAGCCAGGCACTATCTGTGCATGTCATTCAGGGGAAATAGGCCACTCTGGTATAGGCTAATCATATTGCAACCATCCGCTTTACAGTGTACAGGCCTATTCATTATTAACGCCACTATCAGCAGCAGCACTATTATCCTCTGGAGACACTTCATAGCCAAATGAATATGCGTTATTCCTGCAGCATCACTAACATTTTTTCTTCATTTGCAGAATCTCACGTTCAAGTTCACTGTCATGTCCTCTGCTGCAATATTATCATTAATGAATGTGTTAGTGCTGTCAGTCCTGAGGTGCTGAAGGCAGGGAGTCACACAGTATACTGTGTGTACTGTAGCTCTGCTGGTGGGTGTTACAATGAGGCTGTTTTTTTGTTTTTTTGTTTTTTTTGGTGTCAGTACAGATTCTTTATCTCCACATTCTGCTAATTACCTGAAGCAATTATGAACATAAGAAGATTCCTCACATGCAGATTTTTGCCAGTGATTATTAGGTTAGGTGGCTTTTCTGGCTCACTATAATTACTTGACATGATCAATAGAGAGCACGGGTAATCAATGGTGCTGCCAGTCAGACTAGCAGGCAGTCAGTCCAGACAGACAGACACACAGACAGACGGGCACATAGCAAGATGGCTAATCAAGAGGAAACGTGGATAAATCAGTGAGAGAGAGAGAGAGAGAGAGAGAGAGAGAGAGAGGAACAACGAGGCAGGTCGCCAAACAGCCTGAGAGTCAGTCATCCAGCTACACACCCAGCCAGTCAGCCCGCAAGTTTGGCAGTGGATTAGTCAGTTATGTCCACGGCAGAGGTGACACTGGGAATTCTGGGCTCCCTCACAAGATGTGCCACTGGGCGCTTCAACACAATACATCTAAATCAGGCCTGTATCACTTTCCTTGACTGAAACAACAACAACAAAAAAAAGGGCCACTAAAGCAGAAAACACCCAGTGGGGGGTGTTTAAAAGGTCCAGAAGCAAGTTCATATGTGCATTTACAAAGGGGGGGGGGGCATTTAATGACTCTTGAATTGCAACACTGGGTAATTACTGCTGCTTTGATTTCACACAAATCTCCTTATCTTGATGGTGACCACCACCAAAGGCTAATTATTCAGGATTTCAGTGATGTTACTGCTGTGGCCATTTGTGAGGCTCATGTTTTACATTTTGGTTGTTGATCCATCCTCAAGAGGGGCAGTCTGGAAACCCCTGGTACAGGTGGAAGTATGACTATTGACTTAATCTCTGAAGAAAACCAAGCCAATTGATGATTTCAACTAAAGTAAAGCTAAAGGCAGATAAAGTGCATCAAGATATTGGTTTATTCCTGTGCTTACTACCGAAGCCGCAGTTTTATAAGAACATATTACTGCAGTTATTAAATGGTAGAAGGTCGTCCACCTCTCTCACCTGTCGTGAGTCAGAGCCTCTCAGAAACTAGCGAATGTCACTCAACTCAAGGATGAGAGCAGAAATTCTGAGCATTTACATGATAAAATGTAATCTGTAAAACATTTTATACCTCCGCTCTCAAGGACAATGACATCTCTCTCAGAATGTGTCCATTTATTCTGGTCGAAGTGGTTACATGAGGCATTTTTTTTGTTCTGATCCGACTCTTATTCTGGTGATTTGTGGAATAAAAAAGCTCCATGCCAGAGCAGAAACTGTAGGCTTGGCTCAATTCACCCCCCTGGAAGCTTGAATTGATTTTTTTAGTTGAATGAGTGTTTTGTACTTGAGCCATTCAGATGCAGCTGTTCTAACAGACACAGCTAGCTTCCACAATAACACACTTTCTATTTCCTGTTAAGAGGGCCTCTCCTCTCTACCCAGGACATGATATAACATCCAGTTCTCTCCCTGGCATTTAATTGAGAGTAGAGGCTGCACTTAAGGTTGGGGAAGGGCGCAGGAAGGAAGTTTGTTTGTAATCAGGAGGACAGTGGCACTAATCCCACAACTGTCTGGGAGGACCTTGGTGGGGAAGGGAATAAAGAATGCAAGAATGCAAAGAAAAAGCAAATGATGTCTACAGCTCTCAGGAGCTCCAGATGATTCAGCTGTACAAGACTGTGGGTCAGTGTCAAGTCTGAGAGTTCAGATATGTGTGAACCACGCTCTCTTTGTGCAGCGCACCCACCATCAAATTTTGGGTCTTTTCTTGTTCAGCTTTAAATACGGTCATAAAATAGGGTCATAAAAAGTGACAAACACTGTATTCTGAGGGAATGAAGAGTGCGTAAAAACCCTCAGCAGGAACTACTGTGCCAGTAAGTGGAACAAAATCAGTGGCAGAATAAAGTGAAACCAGAACTTCTAGGTTCTGTTACAGAAGCAAGAAGACCTTATTCAAAAACCCACAAGTGTGGTGTGGCTCACTTCATATGTTTAGATAAAGATGGCCATTTCCTAAAAAAAATGATCTACTATCGTTGTTTATTTCATCTGTCTGGTTTGAGCAACATTTAATGAACAGTATCACCCATAAGGCCCAGGCTTGACAGAAGAAACGAGTCCATTAGTGAGTCAAGGGGGTCGCGGTTAGCTCAGACATAGGAGGACAGAAGAGCAAGCGGTGTGGAGGTTTTTTAGAAAGCAGAGATTAGATGCTTAATTAATACAGATAAAAAAAAATTGCATGCTGTTGTAAATTTTCATGGGAGCTATAGTTTTTTCTGTTTTTGTTCACAATGGTTTCAATGTCTGATAGAAACTGCTGTAATAGATGCTGATTTGTCTTAGAATATGGAAAATAAACCCCAGGAACATACTTCATTTTTTCAGAAAGACTATATCAATGAAATGCTGAATGAGCGATTTCATTGAGGTACAGAAGCGATTGGATCAGAGGCTACACTGAACGTGACATCACGGCATCGTAAGTCAGAAAAAACTACAACTCCCATGAAGATTTACTACCACTTACAGTATTAAGTCAGTTTTCAAAAATTTTAGCTGTAATATTTCTGATAGAAATGTTAAATGATCAGTTATATTAGATTAAAGCGAGCCACATCACATACTGTTGTGAAAAGCCTTTGTTCCAGCGCTGGATTGTTAGTTAACTGTCAAATGTCCAGATGGTTTTGAATGAGATTTTCTTACTGCTGTAACAGATTCTGGTTTCACACCGGCTCTATAGGATTAAACAAACAAAGATAAAGAAACAGAGGTTACTGGCAAAGTTGCCCATCAGTGGGATTTAAAATCACATCCCTCAGAACTAATCCAAGTTTTCTGTTCAGATCAGAAAGAAAGAAAGGACGCCAAAATACACCTGGGCAGTGATTCTAGATTGGTTTACTTAATCTGAGAGCTCTGATAAATACAGACAACATTTCAAGTACCTTTAAAATACACTCAGCTTGTTATTGATCCATCCTTGCGAGGCACAGTGGAAAGAAAAGATGAATAGCTGTGCCATTTGTCCAAATACAACACATGATAAATCAAATGCAATGCTAGTCATTGAAGCTATTCAGAGTGAGCAAACCCAGGTCTCTTTTTTTCCCCCCTATAGTGTCATGACCTTGACAGACCGGTTGGTGACATAAACGGCCAATGTTGATTATTTACTACCTATAGCGAATGACGAGCATGACACACAGAGTAATGGGATTTCACTTTCACTAGGCAATATTCTGCATGGCTGAGATAGTAGAGAGTGGCAATAGAAATTTATCAGATATAGAATAGTAATCATGCCTAAAAATGACCTTCTGCCCTGAAAGCACAGTCTGTTGTGTTATTCAGCACATGATTATTTTGGTTGCGTGTCACGGCTATAATTGCGTTGTACCATAAATGTATGCAAAAGCAACAACAAAATGTGTTGACGGTAATCACAAGCTTTTTGCTCCTAAGAAGCCACATTTATGTCCTTTCACACACACACATTTCACATACTTTCACATAAAGTAAAAGACGACATTGAAAAGAAGTTGAAATGATTCACATTTGGTCTGACGTGACAGAAAAACACAAAATGAATGAGAATGAATGAAAACCCCTACACATTTACTCCCACATCTACTGTATGTGTCAGTATAATCGCGTAGTCTTGCAGTTCTGTTTCAGGTCCTGAAAATGACTCACTTTGCATAAAGCCAAGGTCTTGAACAAAAAATGTGTTACATTTTACAGTTAGTCTCTTTATGAGGAGAACTCCCTCCAGACACACATACTTTAAAACACTCATCTTGTATTTTTTATCCTAACTAGCATTACAAATGTCTTGAATTTAATTTGATGACACCATGTTGTCATATTATCCTTTGTATAAATGTTTTCAAACTCATATCCTAAAGCTTAGTTGTAATTGTGTTATTGATGTTGGACTGCAGTTTATCAATAATCCCAGTTGGCAATCATACAGTCAATACTTCATTACATCCCTCTAGCTATCTACACCATCACATGTCAAAGAATACATTCTGGATGATGTATTATCACACAGAGGAATATATAGAGGTGGGCTCTATTATTTAGGTGCAATTGTATTCAAGTAGAAGCATATGTGCTTTGCAATTATTCAGCTAAAAGTAAACAATACATTTAAACCTGCAATAACTGATGTTTTTTTGCCAACACTGACATATCAAATAGCATCTTAATTAAACATCCAGCAGTAACACAGCAACATTATCATTCATTTGGAGTCATGTTTCTGGCCACCTGATGAATATAAGTTCAATTTACACTCTCTTTTAGCTCTGTTTTTGGTCTCAACCAACTCCTGAGGGAAATATCTGGATCTTTAGCAGCTAAAAGTTCCAATATGTTCACCAGCTAGTTGCTAACTCTGTCTGTCTGCTGTGTGGTGCTAGGCAGGTTACATACAGTGAGTACGTACAGTGGGTTTTAGGAGCTTTTTCTGATGAAAAGAGCTGCATGCTGATATCGAAAGAGTCGCTGCGAGAGTCGTGAGAGTGAACCAAAGAGGAAAACTAAAACTGAAAAGAGCTGGAACTTGCTACATAGTTCAGTAAAGCTGAGAGCTGCAGATTTAGGTTGTAAATCTCAGTAGGTTTATGGCAGCTTTGATCGACCCCCTTTTCACATTGTAACACTGTCATTTGATACATTCTTATTATAAAAATGTTGATAATAGCCGCTTTAAACAAGCTACGCTAACGGCCCCGTGAGCATTACACAAAGTGGTACTAAATGCTAATGTCAGCATGCTAGCATTCCCTTTTGTCATCGTCCTTTAGTACTTTTATAGTGGTCATATCAGTATCAGTATCAGTATCTCCACCAAGATAAACAGTATTTCCTGTTGGTGAGCATTTTAAGAGACAATAAATAAAATATTGCAGCTGACGTGAGACTAGCCAATTTACCCAGCAAGTTAGCTCTCAATTAACTTCACTGAAACATTCCACGGTTCTCTGTAAAAGCAACCACAACCACATAAATTTTAACCTCTGGTGCCACCAGGGCAACAGTTTAAGGATCACCAAAGTCTTTAGGATTCATCCTCTGGAGACAATGAATGTCTGTCTTAATTTCACGGCAATCCAGCCAGTAGTTTATGAGATATTTCAGTCTAGCCCAAAGCCACGGACCAGCACTGTTATCTGCAGCGCCATGTTGCTAGCATGGTGAAAAAGTGTGTGGCATGTCCACTTTACGAGTGCATTTATGTGTGTTCACTTTTGACAAGAAGCATTAATTAGTTTGAATCAATGTGGTACCATTAATTATTGAGCCTGAAGGAAACAAACACACAAACAAACCATTAACGATGTGAAAGCATGACTGACCGCCACCATTACAACACGTGATTGCTATATTCATGCCCGGAGATTTAATTATGAGACGGGACTTTGAAAAACACAAATTCAGAATAAAAATCGAAATATATAAAGTGGTGATTCTGGGTTTGTGGCGACTTATATGTACAGTCAGGTGTAAATATGCTTTATAGTGATGTAAATATCAATTTTGATGTTAGTGTTGCTCTACATGGATATTTTTTCAAAATGTGTTTAGGAATCATTTTGTTCATTGTTTTCTACACGTTTCCACTTTCAGATATTGGATGTACTCAGACCCTTGACTAATATTTGGCCTTAAATCAAGGGACCAAATGTCATGACATTAATGCTGTAGAGGGAGACTCTGACAGTCTGACTGCAGTGATAATTCATGGCATTCAAAGCTGCGCGAGTCGATAAAGAGTATAATCAATATTGTTGCAGTTATTACCGGCCGTGTCGCTTTCATGCTCAAAAATAACACGGAGAAAAGATGAGCAGGATTGAAACATTAGCTGCAGTGAATTGCTGGTGCTTTGGGTGCCTTTGACATTCATTAAGCATGTAACTGTGGTATCAGCCGGGACTCTGTGGTATCCAGCGTTTCAATGGGCGCAGAAAACATCACACAGCTTTCAAATAAACCCTGATAACCTCTGATCCCGTGAAAGAAACAGACTGAGGATTTGCCTCAGAAAGAAGTTTTCTCTCAGTAACTCTGCCCACAGCTTCTTTCTCTGTCTGTCTTTGAATGCAAGTTCACTTCCACTCACTCCCCCGAGGTTTCACTGGCTGCATCACTGCTTTTTTATTTTAGTTCCTTTACTTGTATCATTATAGTATTGCATTGTATATTGCCTTTGTTGGTGGTGTGCTTTTCTTGACCATCTGTTGTCAAATTCAACTAAAATTTCCCCCCATCTTGATTTTTTTTTCATCTGACTTTATCAACTTTGACATTTATTATTTTCTTATTTCTATTTTCTATTTTAATGTTCCTTCACTAAATGACATGTGGTTTGCACCAATATTACCTGTAATCCTATTCCTATCTCAGTCTTGCCAATACTACTGAGCAAAAATATTGAGATAACTGTAATTGGTTTATCCAGGGAAATAACTTTCTGTAACTTCACTTCTTGAATCACAAGCGGAATAATTTCTCATTTATTGATTTGCAGAATATGCAGTATACAATATATAGCAACAGGGCACATAAGAAGGAGCCTATTTGTGCTATTTAAAGCTTGGTTCTTTTACTAGGAGTCAGTAAACCTTTGAGATTAAACAGATGCTGAACATACTTTACATTTTGATCTTGATCTTTAGCCAAAATCCTTAAGGAATTTAGGGCATTGTTCCTACAATATGTCCCAGTTGTACATTTACTGCTGAATTCTGAATCACCTGTCATCTGTAATTCACTATTTTGGGGAGATATTGTTGTAAATATAAAAGTGGAGACTTATTTCTCTGCCTTTAAAAGAAACTATCCTGTTTGCATGTTAGTTTTTTAATTTTAAAAACACATAGTCCACCTGCCATTTGTCAGACCTCTGGATCCGACACACAGCAGATCACTGAGCTAATTCTCTTTTAAAATGTGTTTCACATTTGCACATTTGCTTTGAACAGGCAATTTACACTCTGGGTGTGAGTCTGAGAGGGTAAATGTTGGGGTCAAGTCAGATTTAGTCCATCACCGCTCACAAAGATGCTCTGGAGGAAAATTCAGATTCATTATTCATAATCAGTTTATTCATTTGATGCTTTCTTTTAAAAATGATGCATCTCCTGTGCTGATTGTGCTGGATTAGAATTGACCTTGTAATGTAACTTTCTTCTGATTGGATGTTTTGTTGACATTTTGGTGGAGTAGGTAGGTAGAGCTGCTGGATTACAGCCAGTGAATGGATTTTTTGATATAGTAGCCCTGGTTCTAATTCATCTGTCATTTGTTCATTGATTTGTGTGCTGATATTGAGTGAGTCAAAAAATAATGCACCAGTCAATATGACTTCATGAGCTCGCTAAGGTTATAAATGATGGTTTTGGCACGTGGCTGGTGCTTTTATTCACACTGACTTAATGTACGTGAACAGGAGTTTGTGGACACAGTGGTAAAACCTGCAATTTAACAAATGATCTCTAACACCTTTATCTATGATTCTTGTTCTACTAATCATTTATTTATTTATTTACTTCTTTTTTTCAGGATCATTCATACTGTTTTTTTTTTCTATCCTCCAGACCTGATCCACTGCACCAATGAGATGAACGTCAGCATCCCCCACCTGGCAGACACACTGCTGGAGCGCACAGCCAGCAACAGCTGGATAGTGGTTTTCAAAGCGCTCATCACCACACACCACCTCATGATGTACGGCAACGAGGTGAGCTGAACGCACCGATGTATGGAAGCCCAGAAAGGACAAAAACGGCAATTTTTCAAATGATATTTCCATGAGAAAATAGTTTATCGTTTGGACATAGCACGCTTGTTTTACTGTGATCAAAACAAAAAGAGAACAATTTTTTTTTTGGATAGTCATACACAACTATTAGGCAACAAGTACTTCCCCCTCACATTTAAAGTTTTAAGGTGAACAGGTATAAGATCTGTTCCTAGATAGCTTTGTTTAGTTAGTGGTAACAGTGTTAGACTGTTTATCAGTTAACTATTCAATCGGTGTTTGGATAGAAATCTTATCAAGTTATTTATCAACAAAATAATGCCAAACATTTACTTTATTTACTACTCAATTTGAGGATTTGCTGCTTTCTTCTCTGTTTACATCACTGTAAATTGAATATCTTTGGTCGAACTTGTGATGGGAATTCTTTTATTTATTTTATTATGCATTAATTATTTCATAAAATGAACAATTTATCTATTTGTGGTGAAAACGATAAGCGGATGGATCAATAATGAATTAGCTGTTGTTACTTGTTGTTACTGCATCCCTACACTAGATGACAAACTACCATTAAAACACTTTAAAATGGGGTCAATGAGTGGATGAAACAAAGACATTTCCTGGACAATTCAATGCTCTGCACAACTATGTCTCCACACACACAAACATGAGAGAGAGAGACGCCGACGCACGGGTCATCGATCTATCCAGACACTGACATTTCGCTCACCAGGTTGCGGCAATTTCTCTCCAACTCTTGCAGCGAGTTTTCTTTGAAGCCGTATCTTCCATGTGTCCAACATGGACTGATGAAGTATCCCCGCTGACATTTCAATGGCCAGTGTGGCAAATTGCCTCTCTCCACTGCTCGTACCACGAGAGCAACAACCAAAAACATCAAACATGTTAAATGATGAGCGTCTCAAACTAGAAAGAGAGGCTGTGGCGGCAATTACAGCGGGCATGACGACCCACTCAAAGTGTGTAAAAGCAACAAAGCTTTTAGTGACACAAGTTGTGACATGGTGTTTTGAACATTTGTCTGGGATGCCTAAACTGGCTTTGGCATTTTCAACCTGATCAGAAAAAATATATGGTTTAAAGCACCATGACGTGACCATGACTTTATGTCCTTAATGTGATGTATTTCCTTACAAAACAGGACACTGGAATGGGATTACTGATTGCTCTATGCGAATGGGATATCAATTAAAGAAAGAATTTGATAGGAGGGGCATATTGTAACTTTACTGGTTAGAATTTCTTTTTAATACTGGGGCAGGATGAACCAAAACTCACCTGGAAAGTCAGCACTTGATATTCCAACTAGGAAACCAAACAAAAATAATGTTGCAGATGAACACTGACAGATCAGGTCAAAGATGGATGGTTTCAGTGAAGGATTGTTATTGTAAAATGTACAAGCAGAACTTCCATTCTTCAGATGCTCCATTATCAGTATTGGGCATTTGATTTTCTGCAAACGTCTGGTTGTTGTGAAGCATGTGATTAGCTGTAACTCTGCTTATGCAATCGGCGTCAAGCCCAGTTTTCCAGTGTCCATTTCATTACTTTCAGTCAACAAGCTTCTGTGAAAGACTTGTAAAGCTTCAAATGAACTCTTCACTTGGCATGGCATACACACTGCCAGTGTGTCAGCATGGACATGACTTGATATTGTCGGGGAGAAGTAGCAGATAAGACACTAACCCCTTCTGTTCTCTCTTTTTTTTCCGTCAGAGATTGATGCAGTACCTTGCCTCCAGAAACACACTCTTCAACCTCAACAACTTTCTAGATAAGGCTGCACTACAAGGTGATTTAATGCCATTTGGCTGTTTGTAAACTCAGCAGTGCTGTACGTCCAACAAAATGACTTTATGTCGCACTCTCCGCGGCTCTGTAACACTATCAATAAGCCAATTTCAGAGCCTATTTCAAGGGGAAAGCCAGAGACCAGAATCGCAGGGCTACAGACAAATACGCTCTTTATTTGTTACAACAAGCTGCTGAAAATGAAAAAAAAAAAAACATGCTCAGTGACTTTGTAATTAAACGTTTTCAAAAGTGAAAATGAATAAATAAATAAATCTTGAAGTAATGTGGTGCCAGGGCCTGTTTGACACATTGGGAAAAGCAGATTGCTCATAAAGAAGTTAGTACACTTCATATGAAAAGGATTATGGGTTCTTAACCTGATTTGAAAATAGGACAAAGTGATCAGTTACTAACTGCAGCGCCCCCTCTCTGCCCCCCTCCCTCCTCCAGGGTATAACATGTCAACTTTCATCAGACGCTACAGCCGCTACCTGAATGAAAAAGCCATGTCTTACAGACTAGCAGCGGTGGACTTCACCAAGATGAAGAGAGGGTAACAAACACACACACACACACACACACACACACACACACACACACACACTACTGACATACATGTCATGTATACATTGGGGAATTATGGGTTATTTTAACCAAAAAGGATGATAATAGTTGGAACAATTGTATTTATATTTTCAGGCTCTACTACTACTACTTGTATGGGCTAGTTAAGACATCACAAACATTATCTCTTTATGTCACATGTTTTCTTTGTATTTTATTCTACAGCATATTAGTCAATGTGCTTTATAAATAAACTTGATTTGATGTGATGTGATTTGATGCTACTATGTAACAAATAGATTCAGTATTTTTCCTTAAAGTGAGTCTGTGTAGCTTTTACTGACCAGCAGCCACTATGGCCACAAGTGGCGGTTATGGGATAAAGGTAAAAACAAAAAAATGCTAATAGGTAATGTTACATTAGCGCAAATAGAAAAGAGTCATGAAGTAAGTGAAGTGAACCAGTAACCACCTACAAACCCCTGAGCAATGGTTATAAATTCCCCATTTTAATTAGCAGGAAGAAGAATGTGTCGTCATTAATTTCAAAAGTTACATATCTTTCTTAAAGATGTGTTTATTTCTGTATTATTATTTCACCCTTTTGTGTTTAAAGGCTTGTTTTAAAGTCCTGTGCGTGTGTGTGTGTCGCATTTGTGTTTGTGCGCATGTGCTCTTGTGTGTTGCCAGGGCTGAGGGTGTGATGCGCACCATGAACACGGAGAAGCTGATTAAGACTCTGCCTATCATTCAGAACCAGCTGGATGCACTGCTGGATTTCCAGGTAAAACATGTGACTGATACTGGTTTCTGAAAACCTGTATCTGGATCTGATCTCACACAGCATTTTCCCACTGTCTGTCCCTCCCCCAGCCTAACTCCAACGAGCTGACCAATGGAGTGATCAACACAGCTTTCATGTTGCTCTTTAAAGACTCCATACGGTTGTTTGCTGCCTATAATGAAGGGGTCATCAACATGCTGGGTAGGCTCATCTCTAATGAGGTCAGGGATGTATTTATGGCGTAATGTCCCCCTGATGTCGAGATCACAAGACTGTGACTCCACTCAATCCTTCTTTAGGGGGAAATCAATTTTTCCTGCTACTATCTCTCAAAGTTCAATTAAAGACTATAAAGATCACCTTCTTTCCTCCCATTAATTGTTAAGCCAGCGAGGAGGAACAGACCATCAGACTCTTTGCTGTGAAGTTCATTAAATGATTAATTACTTAATTTACTCGATTTATATAGTGACTGGGAGTCTATGTAGAATTTATTTCATCACCAGATCCAGGCATATCAGGATAAATCAATAACAGTTTTTTTAGCAGTTTTTTTTTATTGTATTCACTTTTTAACATTATCATGTAGCATCTCAGTGTGTTAAATTAAATATTTATAAAGTATTTGTCGCCGATCATCAAGATAAAGTGAACATTTCCCTCTTTTTTTTTTGGTGAATAAATAGTGATGCTCTTACGCTGATTGTGGTCTTCTGATACACAGAGAAATACTTTGACATGAAGAAGAACCAGTGCAAAGAAGCTTTGGAGATCTACAAGACCTTCCTCAACAGGATGACCAAACTGTCTGAGTTTCTCAAAGTGGCAGAGGTAATGTCTGTTCGTCCTGCTGGTCCTCATCCTCAGGAGGAGGAAACAGAGTTAAACACCCCTGGAGAGGGCGGGAATATATCTGTCTGGAGCAAAACTCAACAGCCTCTTCCTCTAAACTTGTTTTCTATGTGAATATATAAATATCCTTTTCTAATTATCTAATTTAAACTCCACTCTAACCTGTTGAGAGTTGCTCCAGACGTCTGTTACCCTTCGGATCTGATTTACGGTCGATATTTTCCAAGCTAAAACTGACCGTAGATCAGCGTCCGGGGGGCTTCTTGCCTAATCTTCCAAGTCTTTTTTTGCATCTAGATTTTCTCCTGTTTCTGTCCTTCTCTTACCCTGACCTGGGGAGGGGGTTACTCCGAGACAGTGATTAATGGCTGAGTTTCAGCCAATCAGAGAGCCACTCATGTAGAGCTTCCAGTTGAGGGACCCCTCGCGTGCTGCCTGTTCACATGCCTGCACTGCATGCCCAAGCAAGCTCTTCTATCTCTATCTCTGTCTCCTCTTCCTCTTATTTTTATTCCCTCCCTTTTCTTAAAGAGTATGGTTTTCTTTCTTTATTATGGCTGCTATCCAATTAACAGTTGCAGTCCTTGCTAGGCTTCACAGTGAATATCAACAGTTTTATCCACTGCGTAGCATTATCCCGTGCGCCATCTTCAAAGGCTTTCTCACTGCTTGGTTTCGTTTCCCATTTGGAAGAAGGTTTGGGGATCTCGATCCAAAGAAAAGAAAAAAAAAAAAAAAAAACTACAGACTAACGTTGACTTTAAGGACCCATTCATTTTACCTGTCTAACAAAATGTGTGTTTGTCTGTTTGTGTGTCATCTGTGTCCCTCCCTTCTCTTTCTGTTCAAAGTCAACATTAGTTGAGTGTCTTCCTTTTGGATGTTTCTTACCTCGCACAGTCATGTGACCTGTTGTCTGCCCTCTCTGCCCTGCCTGTACAGTCAGTCGGTGTGCTCAGCATTCATTTCAAACCAGTCTCCAGATCTCAGTGTGCGCGTGTGCGTGTACTTATAAGTGTGTGTGCGTGTACATATACTGTATATATAGGTGTTTGTATGCGTGTGCATGTGCCCTCCTCCCCTCCTCCTCTGTTGTCTTTTATTTGTTTTCCTTTCCAGCCACTGCATGAAGTAATGAATGCTTGGGTTTGATTCTTCTTTCTCCCTCCTCCTCCTCCTCCTCCTCTTCCTCCTCTTCTTTCTCCTTCACACGCCTCTTCCCTTTTTTTACTCTGTGGTCTGTTGGGTTTTTTGGTTTACTCCTTGTTTTATTATTACATTGGGTTTATTTTTATTTTGCCTCCCTCCTCCCTCCCCTACCCCTCCCTCCTTTTTTGTGACACAGCGAGTTGGGATAGATCAGGGCGACAGCCCCGATCTCACACAGGTCAGTCTACATCTCATCTCAATCAGTCAATCAACCAGTCAGTCAACCAGTATATAAATCCGTCAAGTCAATCCCATAATGCTTCATTCTAAACGCTCCCGTTCCCTACTCACCCTACAGACCTGCCCACACTGCAGCTGCCCCGTCCTCCTCCTCTCTTCTTCACTCTCCTCAACTCCTTCGCTTTTTCTCCTTTTCTGTCTGAACAGAGTCTAGAATAGAGAGGAAACAATAAATGAAGACCTGCAAATAGCCTTGAAGCATTTTTTCCCCATAATGCATTAGTGCAGGGATTTCATTTTTTTCTCCTATCTGAATCTTTGCAGAACAAATTTTACTCTGAGGTAAGATTTTAAGATTTTGAAAACAGCATTTCTGCAGCTGACTAAAGTTTTTTTAACCTCTTTTTTTTTTGCATATTTCTATTTTAAATGTCCAAGACTGGGGCTTAGTATCTGTCTGAATTTTTCCCCAGTGTAAATATCAAGGCTTGTCTCTTCATTCAAAGGCTTATCATACAAATAAGTCAGCACAGCTTCATGGAATAGGTTTTTTGCCCTCATAAGCAGTGTTCAAATCATTCTCCTGAAAAGATTATGTCCCTTTGCATTAGCTGTGGGGAGAGCAGCGAATGGTTTCTATTAAGTAGGTTTCTGCAAATATGACTTGGATAGGTGTACATAATGCCATCATAAGTACTGCATATCATGCTAAAGGCCTCAAATGCAACGTATCATTTTTTTTAGTGGAAACATAATTGGATGTTTACAATATCACCAATCATGTAACAAAAAAGAGAGAAGGGCTGCCTTTTTTAAAATGAATGTCATGTTTGTAGTGCTTATGAAGACCTTATATGCCCTTATTCAACAACATAGTGACCCATGCCTATACTGAGCTCTAGATATGTGTCTGTTTTACTTTTAAACTTTTAGCATATTCTAGATTTCTCTGAAGAAGGATATCCAGAATTCGCATTTTACTCTCTTTCCCCCTTAAAATAAGTATATGAGAAATCTTTTCTTTGCTTGTTGTGTTTGCATTGTGTTCTCTGGCGCTGAAATGTGAGGCTCTGGGTGAAAACCGTGGTATCACATGTTGTCAAAATGAACCCATCCATCCTTTTTGTTTTCCAGTAAAGAGTGCCGGCCAGCTGCTCAATGTGTATACCTGGTTTTTCACCAGACGTTTACATTTCACTGAGTTAATCTCCTTGGCTTCCAGTGGGATTAAAAAAAATATGGTTCTCAGCTCCTTTGTTTAGTTGCTACTTAATCAAATAAAATCAAATGAAAGCAACGTTAATCAGACTTTTAACCTAAAGTGGAATCCACGGGTTAACTCTTTAATTTTTGGATTGTGATTTTCTTTATGTGTATGCGTGTGTGTTATGAGAGCGTTTGTGCACTGCTGGCGTCTGCATGGGCTCGTTAGATGGTTCAGAGATGTGTTTGTTGTCGTGTTTCTCCTCTGGAGCCCTGCAGTGATGATGCTCTAATCTGCCCTGACCTGTCAGTCCCGCTGTGGACTCGCTTGCATGATCCGGGGCTGATGTGTGCATGCTGGTCAACCAAACCTGATGAAACCAAATGCAAAAAAAAAAAAAAAAAAAAAAAAAAAAAAAGTACAAAGAGCTGTCGTAGAATAGAAGACGAATCTGAAAGTGATGTCTTAATTTCGCTGCTGCTTTGTGTGTGCGCGTATCCAAGTGTGTGAGATCAAATGAGGGGGGTGACGAGAGGGGGAGTGAGAGAAAACAGTGTGTCCCACTTTGTCTGCTTGGCTGTGGTTCTAATATTACCCCCTCACCTTCCCACCCCTTTACCCCCCCCCTCCAACCTCAGGCTCCCAGCTCTCTCCTTGAGGCTCTGGAGCAGCATCTAGCCTCTTTGGAGGGAAGGAAGCTGAAGGACCTCTCCACAGCCAGCAGGTAAGATCAGATTAGAAAGAAGCTCCTAAGATCTGCTGCACTATATAATATTAATGTTAATATTATAGTAGTACTTCTACCACTACTACTGCTATAACTCGAGACCTTTCACTTAAAACCAAAAATGGGGACTTCGTGGCGCTGCTGGAAGTTAAATCAGGGCGTCACCAAAGTCATTAGACTTCATCATCTGAAGAATGCCCAAAATTTCATGGCATCTCATATTTGTTGATATATTAAAGTGTGAAGCAAAGTGGCGGACAGACAGGCCGACACTGCCATCGCTCAGACTGTGGTGTAACTGATCCAGACTCAAATCTTTCGAGGATGAGATGGATCGCCACAAACATTCATGTTCCCCAAATGGGGGAATCCTACTGACTTGAGTGATCTCCTGACATGTGTGTGTGTGTGTGTGTGTGTGTGGGTGTGTGTGTGTGTGTGTGTGTGTGTGTGTGTGTGTGTGTGTGTGTGTGTGTGTATGTATGTGTGTCTCACCCTCAGATCCAGCACCTTGTCCAGTGCAGTGTCCACTCTCTCCAGCACTGGGATCTCTCTCAGCCGCATGGACGACAAGTCAGACGACAACAGACTGCAGCAACACAAGGCGAGACATTTGCGAGACATTTTTAGACATTTAAAAAAAAAACACCCACACACACATAATGTAGAGAGGCGTGGAGAGCTAATATCACATATAAACAATACTGTACTGAATGAAACCACATTGTGATTATTCCCAGTGCAGATACCTTTTTTGCAAATCATCTGCTTGTATGTGAGGAAACACACTGAAATTGTGTGAGCTGTGTACACACAACTGTACCCTCAAGTCTTTTTTTTTTTTTTTTGTCCCCCACACCGTTGTTGAAGTTGAATGAACAAGAGCATTAATCCTGCTGTACAGTGAAATACATTGTCTGTACCTGGCTGCTGGCCCACAGCATACACAGCTGCACAGAGAATAGAAATGAACTGAAGTCTAAAACACCTTCTGCAGTGTATTTTTCATTCAAATAACGAGGACACGGGGAATGGAAATAGTTATAACAGCTGCACTACTTAATATGAGAGATATTTGACTTCCTCTTTTTGTTTTTCCAGAGGAGGTTAACATTCTTCAACAAGCTCAATCATTTTCTGTTGATGTTTTCCACGCAGGAGGACGGTCACAAGGCGATAGACATTCAGACGCCCAATGTGTCACCCAGCACCCAGTCAGTGGGCAGTGCCAACAGCAGCGGAGGGGCAGCAGATCTCTTCTCCAACTCACCCATCGTACCCGTCAACAACCAGTGAGTCCGTAGTCCCATGCAGTGTAAACAGAAAAATTCTACGGGGAAAAGGCTTTTTTATATTGTAGAAAGACTCTTTTCTTGTTTCCTGATTTGTCTGCGAACAGTACCTTTCAGTTTCGTTGTATCATTTTATCCCTTTATCCCAGTTCTTCAACAAGAGACTTCTTGCTTTTTATCTGTCACAGTAAATAACTTTTTTTTTTTTTAAATGGACTTTTCTGGTTGCATAAAAATTAAATGAGAAACACAACTGTGCTCTCCTCTCCCTTTTGCTTCCTGTAGTGTGCCAAACCTGACCAGTGAGCTGTTCACCCTGCAGCCAAACTTCACCCCCATCCAGACCACACACACTGTGCCCAACAATAACAATGCCTGGGGAGGTAGGACCGCATACACAACCAAACAAACAAACACACACACATATAATCATGCAAACGCACAACGAAGCGTGCAAATAAATGCCCACTCACGCAGTCACACACACACACACACACACACACACACACACACACACACACACCTCAGGGCTGGATAAGCTGTGACAGTAACGCCTAGTTGCTTCATGCTCTTGACTCATTTCCCCTCTTTTCTCCTTTCATGTTACCATGGTAACCTTCGGATGTCAGGTGACCTGCTGAAGCCAGCCCCGCCCACTCAAATTCACAGCCCAGGAGCCCCGTTGCACTCTGGGAAAATGCTGCCCAATGATTTGGACTCTTCATTAGCCAACCTAGTTGGTAGTGAGTACACAGCATCTCTGTCCAAATATTCAGTCATCACCTCCATTTTTCTTTCCCGTTATTCCTGCTTCCTTTCAGCTGATGTTATGTTTGTTATTGTCTTTTCCTCTTCTCTCAGACTTGCAGTTTGGGGGGACGCCAGCTAAAAAGTGAGTGGCTTTTCCTGACTTCAGCAAAAGACTGCTGTCTATCCAGTTTTGTCATATGATCATGATTTCCATTTTGCATCATCTGTTGTCCTAGTAAAATACTCTATGTGTGTGTGTGTGTGTGTGTGTGTGTGTGTGTGTGTGTGTGTGTGTGTGTGTGTGTCTGCGTGCATCAGGCCGGAGCTCCAGTGGAGTCAGCTGGTAGAGAAAAAGCCAACAGGAGGAAGTGGCTGGCAGTCAAAGGCCATGTGCACCAGCACCAACTGGACTCACACCACCCATCCCATGGCACCTGCACCCATGCCCGTCCCTCAGATGGTAAATCAAAAGCTACATTCATGTGGTCGTGATGGGTGTGTAGGGGATGTCATCCCCTCTCTGGTGTTTTGACTCACGTTGGCTGATTAAACATGAGCATGTACAGACTTGATTGACAGTTCCCTCATTCTCCTGTTAGTCATGAGTGGGACAAGTGACATTATAGTCATTGGGTTTCCTCCAAAACCTGACCAGTGCAGTGCTGATTTATGCCTACTGGGCTTGACTTTTTTTTTTTTTGCACCATTTCAGTCCAGCACACAAAAGAGCACATGCCGCTTATGTCAACTGGAACTGATGGCTGTGTGCAGCTATAAAAGAACCGTGTGTACTATGAGCAGTGTAAACAAGCACATATTTCACACGGTTTGTTGCAGTGGAATCCAGATGGAAAAAGCTACTGTAGTGTCTCTGCAAACTAGTAAAAGCTGTGAAAGATGGAATTAAAGTTTAGCACTACCTTCCTCTGTTATACCCGCCGCCTCATATGCCACCTGCACACCATTTAAACGGATTTTCCTTCCCTTGCCTTGTCATGTATGGCTGCAACTTACTTTTATTGATTCTCCTGACAGTTATTTTTTTCAATTAACCAATTCATCACTTTGTATATAAAGTGAGAAAAGCTGAAAATATTGGGAAAATATGTGGCTTTTTTTTTTTTTTTTTGCATGAAAAATTCTTTAAATGATTATTTGATTATGAAAACAGTCAATAACTCATTTTCTAATGGATTAATTGTTTTAGCTCTAATGTTACGAGAAAATAAATCACCTTATGTAGTGAATTTCATTCCATGTAAACTGCACAAATCTTATGAAATAAAAATGCGAACACACCAGCAGCACAGTGAGATTTCTGGCAGTAACAAAATAGAAACTTCAAAACAAAATCAACCTAACATTTAACTGTCTATATTATAGAGAAGCAAGTCTGTAAATTGGTGTTTTTGTCAGTGAAGCACTTACTCACAGAAATCTTTTGAAAAATAATTGTATTCGGTGCAATCCATCATTTTGTCAGTGAAGTCAATTTCTAAAAAGGATATATCTCACTCTGGATTGAAAATCATCATATACACCTACACAGTGTGAGACCACTTTCAGACTTTTGGACTGTGTATATGGCCTAATGTATCTTTGTGCTGCAGCTAGGGCTTTTGAAGGAGCTCCCAAATGAGACTCTGTCCTTTAGTGCTCTGCTCTAATTATCTACACGTCTCTTCTATTCAATCTGGTTTCATCTTTTAATTTTCGACTGATTGACCTCTCAACTCAAACCGCTCATTTATTGAGCAAATGGCTCGGAAAGCCGGTGGCACGACTTGAATAGAAAGTAGAAGTGATTGGACCATGAGGAATGGGCAAAGGTCTGGTTTATCTTCTCTACCCATTTGGAGAATAGGCACAGACATGGTTTTTATTGTTGTATGCAGACGTGTTAAAAACTAGTCTTTCTTCTTTTCTGTAACCCTCCACAGAACGGGATGATCTATACTGGCTATGTAAGTACTTCTTTTCACTTCACCTCCCCCTCTCTCCTGTTTTTGCACCTGATTTCATCCTGTTCCTTTGCTTTGCTTTTATTAACACAAAATGAACTCTTTTGCTTGTTGTGCTGCCTTGGGATTGTTGTTTCATCCCAAGCGGTTATTACAGGATGCAAATCCACTACCTCAACTCATCGTTATTAAATGTTGCAACTCTCTTTGTTACTTAGGATTAGGTGTCTTGGTAGATGCAAACAAATGCAAATGTTTGAGAAAGTAAAAATATTTCTGTCTTTATTTGGGGGATATCTTTGACAGGTTAGACGTGTGGCTGACAGTATCAGGATTATGTATGTAACTGATTTTTAGGTAAATACTGTATTGGCTAGAAGGTGATCATTTGTGTTTTTCTGCACAGGCTCCAGCACCAGTGGCTTTTCCTATGACGACACCCCAAGTGCCTGTGTATGGAATGGTAAAGGACAACAGCTTCTAGACTAATCTCAGTCGTACATTCACAAATCTTTCATTAATATGCTGCCGACACCGGTCTAAATCTAAATCCACATTATCCTGTTTATTCCCCACCTCCTTCTTGCTCCTCACCTGCACTGACCTGTCGTCTCACCAGCTCCCTCCTCAGATGAGTCATCAGATGGGGGGCGTTCCCATGATGCCCCCACAGCCTGTCATGTACAACCAGCCTGTCCTGAGACCTACCAATCCCTTTGGACCCATCCCGGGGACACAGGTAACACACACACACACACACACACACACACACATTAGTTCCTTTGCCATGTAGTTAAAGCAGTAGTTTTAGTGCTATTATTTTGGGGAATATGGCCCATTTTGAAACTTGACTGAATTCTGTAGTATGTAGCTTAAAGGAACAGTTTGACATTTTCAGGAAACGCTTAATTTGCTCTCTTGCCATGAGTTAGGTAAGAATAGCAATACCACGCTAGTATCTGAATAATAAAGATAAGGTTTTTGTATTGATTGAACGAATGAGATGTAAAATGTTAGTTAGTGAGCTTTAGAGGTGCAAGCAGGTGGACTTTGTTTCCTTCAGATTGAGCCAGACTATCTTTTTTCCAGTCTTTATGCTAAAATAATCTAACTGCTTGCTGGCTGTATCTTTATATTTGGTATACAGACATAAGACTGGTATCAATCTCCACATATAATTCTCTGCAAGAAAGTTAAAAAAAGAAAGAAAGGAAGGAAGGAAAGGAAACAATGATATTTTTTTGAAGGAGCTATTTTTAAGTTTTGCTAGTGCTACATAGCCAGCGTAAGCATTAACAGCTGTTTACTTAACAGCAGTCTGAAAGAAACACTGTGAGTTCAACATCAAACATTCCTTTACTCACCAAGAGCTGTCTCCAGTGGTGGAAAGCCACATCAGTGTTGACTCTGGTCTCTATCACGTCTTTTCTTCTACTGAAGTTAGCACGCTAACCAGCTATCCCCGGCCCGTCTCGCCACTTTCCGATAGCGAGTCACTGTAGCCTCTAATCTGCCACGAAGACGTAGCGCTGCTCAGAGGACATATTATAACCTGTTGTATTATAAAGACGACGATGGCTGAAGCTCTTGTCAAGCAACAATCACCACCACCTGCTCCACGGCAAAAAAAACAGCAGCAGAGAAAACTTTAAAATATTAACTTACAAAGGAGCCGTGTGTTATGTTATGACAGAAACCCCTATGTTCGACCTGAAGCTTTCTGTTTAACACCCACATAAACATGAGGCTCTTGCCTATCTCCTTTCAGGAAATCAGTTTAGCTTTCAGTAAATCGAGCCATGCTTAGTAGACAATATAAAACAAGAACAGAAAAGAAAGAAACAACTGAAACTGAAATTTGACTGAATATTGGGCTTCTCTTGCTTTTATGTTTTGGAATGTGTAGCTCAAATGGAAGAAGTAGTGTTATAACTAGTTATCTCTGGGCTGCTGAACACTTCTGGGAAATGGAGGAAATTTCCAGCTAAAGCAGAAATAGACAAGGTGCAGAACAATAAGAGCAAATAAGACTAAATTAATTTATTCAATCTGAAAATGGCTGGGATGTATTGCATATCCTAAATTGGTATAAAAAAAAAAGAGCACAAGAACAACAAATTGTGGAATTTTCCTTTAACACTAATATTACATCTATACTTCATGTCTGCAAGTCCTCTGGAACAATTGATATATTCATATATAGCTATTTGTAATGATTGATAAAAAGCGCTCAAGCTGTGGACCCCTGTCGAAGCAGCATGAATCATGCCAGATAATTTTAAAATTGACCAGCAAGTGTGAAAAAAAAGCTTTTCCCTGTGAGTAATCACCAGTTGGTGCAGCCGCAAGACTCTCAGTAGAGTAAACAAGTGGATTTTGACCAATTATTCAAAACATAACAGAGTAATATAATTGCTTACTTAGCACTCACGCCCCTGAGAAGCTGTTTTCTTGGCACTGCGGCAGGTAATATGCTTGTCAATAGATGCCTGATCACTTGATGAGGTGTTTTGTTGAACTAAATTACTCTCCATTCTCACCCTGTCCTCTGCAGATGCACTTCATGTAGGGATGATGTTGTAACCATGGCAGCAAAGCTGAGAGAGAAAAGGCAAGAGGAAAGAGATGGAGAGAAAGAGTCCAAGAAAACAAATCCAGAACCAAATCCAGTGCAGGAAGAAGAAAGACGAGGACAGAGAGGAAAAGGGAGGGGAGAGGAAGAAGGAGAGAGGACCAGAGGACGGATAAAGGATGAAATGCTGATGTCTGTTTCTGTGTCGACTGACCCTCTAATCTCCTCTCCTCTCCCCATGTGGCTACTGATCTCTCTGTCTTTGAATCTATAATGCTGGGGCGCCAGAGGCTCCGCATCAGTCCCACTCATCCTCTGTTTGATTTGCCAATTCAGATGGCGAATACGACCTGTGATGACACTAGAAAGACTGACAGCTCTATGGAAGTGCAAAAGCTCTATCGCCACTTCCTGACCTCCTCATCCAGATAATTTCCTGTATAAAAACTTACCCACTTCCCTCTTCATCCCACAACTGAATCAAACTCGGGAGGACGCACGTCTCTTTCTCTGATTGGATCGTTTGCTGGCACTTTACTCAATGTGAACTTTGCCAAGGGTGTATGTCTGTGTAGGTGATTTTAGCATCTTGTTCAGATTGGCAGCGTGCTGCATCAACATTACCGTTTGAGTCTTTTTATGAGCTCCATTTGTTCTGAATTGCCAACTTCACATCAAGAATCCGACGTGGAACGATAATTAGCGGGCACGCTTGTGTGTGTGTGTGTGTGTGTGTGTGTATGTGTGTGTGTTTGTGTGTGTGTGTGTGGATGGACGTAGCTGTGTAGGGTATGTACTGTATGTTTCTCTTTTGGTATCTGATGTCATTAGTGTTGCCAGGTACCAATGTGTTACTGCACTGGAACTAACTGATGAAAGCACTGAGCCACACCCAGGCATTGCATTTGGATGTAAACAAACCTCTTACACTAACTTTGCTACTTGGGGATGTGCTGTACACACTGTATTTTTGTTCTTTTTTCCTCCTCTACAGCTGTGCAATATCATGCAACCCTGTTACCGTCTTTTCCACCCATCTGTAGCCTGTTTAGAAGATGTTTCCTGCTGTAGTGTTGTACCTCTTGTGTGTCCACATCAGGTTTCTGTACAGAATTACGTTTTCTTTTGGGTTTTTTTCTATTTAACTCGTTCTTTTATACCCGTACTGCTCTAAAAGTAGTGAAAAATGCACTGAGAGCCAGATAGAGACGTGACTGGATATTACTAAGGAGGCGATTCTCAGTCTTGCCAATCAGAAATGGTCTAGCTCCCAAGTGTATGATGTCCTCCCTGTCCTGAGCATTCGTCCTGTCCAAAATTAGTCTCTTATGAAGTCCTGGATAAGGGTAATTACCACAGCAGATGTCTCACCTCCACTTGGAGGAATAAAAGACATTGCTAACACAGTGATAGGTTTGTTAATGTAGTGTTAACATTTGTGGACAGGATAGCTAAAGGTCAGTCAGAGGAGTCCAATGAGGACCAGACTGTCGGAAAGCGACTGTCTGTCGATCACGACCCTAATAATGCCTGCAGTGACGACATATAGATTAATTCAGACAGCTAGAGGCGGGCAGGCTTTAATGAGACGTAAAATGTTAATGTGGCTTTCCTCGCAGATCCAAGGTCAAGTTAGACCCACAGACAGACGATATATATATATAAAAATATATATATATATATAGCACAAACCTTCGAAGAGGGGACAATGCTCTGCTGCACAAAAACCTAAAACCATTGCTGGGATGTACAGTTGAAAGGGGCAATAATCGATTGGGGATGAAGTCGTTTTCTATTGATTGTGTCTGTTCTATGTACATGTACTGTACGTGTGTTTGTGTGCACATGCCTTCCCATAGAGATAAACAGGGTCATGTTCCTCGGTAAGAGATGAAAGGTCTCTAGCGAGCTGGTAGCGTGTACTAACTTAGCAGTGAGTGTTATTGTGACTGTGTGTCAGTCTGTACAACGCAACATCAATTTAAGGTGGCTCTAGGATCACTCATCTGCTGAAAAACGCAAAAAAGCCCCAAGTCATCGGACCTGGAACCTCAAAGTGAATCTGAGGCAAACCTCTCCAGACAGCTGGAGCTGTGCAGGGTGGTGATTTCTAACAAAATCGTCAAGAGAATTGCAATTGTACGGTGGTGCATCGTTACAATCCACCCTGGAACTGTTAACTGCTGGCTTTGTGAAAAACCAATCTCCCTCTGTACCTGCAGCTATGACTCTACTACCAGCGGAGAGAGACTTCTGTGTTAGAAATCGTCACCAAGCAGACAGATATTCTCTGAGGTTTCTAAATAAGATGCCAGCTGACTTGGATATCTCCTTTGGAAAATTGTTGTTTCATTCTCCCCCATTATTCCTCGTTCCAGTGGTTTGTCTTTCTCCGTCAGCTGAATGCTCTTTTCATTGTGCACTTCATTCCCACGACGCAGCTCAATCCATCCTGGGCCAACCTCTGACTGTTACTGTGTCCTCTGTATATAGGTAATGCCGTTCATGTGTTTTTAGACGTGCTCTCTCTGTAAAGTGATTGAAGCCCCATTGGATGACGTTACTGTACGTGGGACAATTTATTGCTGTATCTGTGTTTGAATGGTTGTATTTTGAAGGTGTCTTCATCCAGGGATGGGTGGGGGTGGGTGGGGTTGATGTTTGTGATGTTTGTGTCCATCTCGAGGAGGAAGGGGTTTGGGGGATGGGGGTGGGGGGTGTCAAGGGTAAACTATCACAACTGGTCTATACCAAGAGTGTCTTCATCAAGGAAGTGGACAGGACAGGGTCTGTCCTCTTCGAAACAGGAACATTTTTTTGCACCAAAGTCATCATCAAAGCGCAGCTTCTTCTTATTCAAGGTCATAATGGATGGATGATATCAGAACTCAAAAGGATTTTTTTGTTCTTTTATTTTTAGAGACAAAAAAACTGTCTTTTTTTGCATGATTAAGTGTCGTCTTTTTATTGGCTTGTGTGCCCGGTAAAAGCATGACCATTGTGTGAACTCTCACTTACCGGTGTGTTTGGAAAATGTTAAGGAAATTTCTCCATGAGATTTTTTACTTACCTCTTGACATGAACGTTCATTGACATTCATAATCAACTGTTTTACAATGAAGGGTCTGTAACTGTTTGAAGGCTGCCTCGCATGCAGAAATGCAACTTGCAAGTAACCCATCAAACTTCAAACCCAGTTACCATAACTGCATCTTTGTAAAACACCATGGATGTCAATGCCAGTTATCACCTAGCTAGCTAGACATTGCAGTCTTGTAAAATCGCTCTTTATTAAAGCGTTGCTATTTTCAATACGTGTGTTTGAATGCTCGCTCCTTTTTCATACTACGCCAGCAGCATCATGGGAGATAGTGATTGAAAGTCAAAGTACTGTAATATGTGTTTGGTCTGGTCCACATTGTGTGGTGTTTTTAATGTGTTTGCTAAGTCTTGTCCTGTCTGTTGCAATCAAATGGACTTATTAGTTCCCAGTCATTCTTTAAAGCACAGACTGGTTTCCTGAAACCAGGCTTGGATTCAATAGGAGCTTCAACTTTATTTTGAGACGATTTCAGAAAACCAGGCCAGAATGTGTTAAGACCTGAACAGGGGGTTTTGAAATCAGCTACATTGTTTTCAACCCTACTGTTTGAGTGCAGATGGGCAACATTTCCATCTGTCAATCATGTCTCTGCAGACTATATTTTTTTGTAGCCATAGTTTAATTATCAAGAATATACCTATCCTTACTTTTCCTCTACCCTGCTAAATCAATGTAAGAGACACAGCATAATCACTTAAAGGCAAACTAATAATTATAGTATTTAATCTGGGATTTAGCATTGGCAGTTTGAGAAGACCTGCTTCAATAGATGCGCTTACTAGAAAGTTATTTATCTCTAATATTCAGTTTTCCTTGCCTCTGCAAAAAAGTCCAATAAAAGGCAAAAAATTTCTGCCCCAGTATATACGCAAATAGTCCGCGCACACAATACTTTGTACACAAAGCATTGTGTGTGCTGTACTCTTAACTTGACAAAAAAGAATGACACAGGAGGTGAACATAAGTCAAGAGGTACTTACAATAATGGGTTATTTGTAGTCTTGTATTTTCCATAATGGAAGACTCCCAAGACATCATCATCTCCTGACTCAAGTGTCTGCAAATATTCAACAGGGATCCTCACAAAATAGACCTTTGTATTCATCACTGAAGCTACTTCATGGACTAATCTGGCAGCTGGAAACCAGATATACATGTTACCAGAGCAGAAACTGCATTTTCATGCTGTTAGGCCAGTGATCTGTGAATGATGTCTATGCAGTTTCATGCTCCACCCTTTGACCATTTACATACATACTGTAGGTCTACTCATCACATTACCTCAGTATACTCTCATTATTGTGTATAATGTATTCACCACACTCATTCATTACTCTAGTGTCCATCTGTAAACTGTTCATTGTTGTTGAGGCCATGAAACTCAGCAGTGTCCATGCAAAAGTCTTGTTAGCAGGGAGTGAGGTTCCATACCCTCAATTTCTTCTCATTTTCTTTTTTTGTATATCAAAGTGATTGAATTATCAACAGGTTTGGATTGTTATCAAATTATTGGTTTTTATTTGAAAAGCATAGGTTGATGTTTTTGGAAGAAAATGGAATAAAACGTCATCTGATGCTGAGCTCTAATAGAGTTATTTGATGCCTCCTCCACAAACACGTTAAAATGAATGATAACAGTAATTATCCAGCACCTAAGCACTGATTCATCATTTGCCAAGTTCTGAGAGGGAAACTCACATTGTTAATTATTCACACAAAGAAGCTAAAGTTCAGTTGAAATTCATTTATTGATAATTAAACATTTCAAAGAACATAGGACAAAATGTAATTTAAAACAAAATGATAATATTTGTGTTCATTGTCATTCATACAAGTTGAATGTGGCATCAAAAATCGCTGTTTGGGGGGAGAGGGGGAGTCGAGCGTTGAACCAGCAACCGATCCTGAGCCAGGTTATTCAACTCTGAAATGGAGGGCCTACAGATGTGCTCTTAAGCAAGGCACTTAACCCCAAAGTGGCCCCAGGGGCACATTTACAAAAACTAAAACAACGCATCCTACCTAAATGTCCCACGTCCAGCTCTGGCTGTGATTGCCTGGTACTCTTGAGTGACAGGCTGTTAGATACGGGATGTACTAACAACAATGTGCCTGCTTCAGAAAGGGTTCAGTTTTAGACTAAATGATGGTGTACATGTCCTCAAAAGATGGTGTGTGAGCAGTCAGTATGTTGGGAACTGGAATGTATGAGCAGAGTATACTTGGGGGGATGAGGGGTGGGGGTGGGGGGTGTAGGGATATGATCAGGAAAATCGAAAGCATGAAAAAAAAGGTAATCTCCCTTTAAAAATAGATGAGAGATCCATTTCCAAAAAAATCTGAAATCCTGACAAAAAAAAATCCCTGACGACAGGTGAGGAATAGAAGGTATGGCCAAAGGTGTATCTGTATGTGTGTATGAGTGTGTTTGTGAGTGTAAACGCGTGTTTCGGGGCGGGGCAGGAGTGTGTGGTCTGAGTGTTTACCTTAGTGGGGGGACACCCCATCGTCCACAGCAGTTTCAGGCCTAACGCTGCTGTTTTCCCCATCCCACGCTACAGCTGCGTGTGGCGTACGTCCAGGGCAAGGGCTCAGTTTGGCTCCCTCCCACTCTAGCTGCAATAATCAGCAAGAGGAAGAAGGTGGCTGGAGCAGCAGCAACAACAAGGCATGCAACTAACAGATCACATGGAGAAGGTGGAATAATGTGGAAAAGTAGAGAGGCTATGTGTCACTTAAACCTAGCACAGCACTACCAATGCAGGTGGCGAATAAGAAATAGGATGAGTAACTGGTGTGTGGTTCAATCACGAACGGAACAACTACTGTAAGTCATATAAAATTCAGGTGGAATCAGGTGTGCATTAGTATCATTTGCACATGTAGTCTGCTTTACATGAGTAAAATGCAAAATACATATAGGTATAAGTGTGGGATTGGACAACTGTCTAGGTGTGATATGAATGCAGAGAAAGCAAGTGATCCTAGCCATGTGTCAAAATGAACTGTGTTTCTGTTGAGATCAGAAGAGGGAAAAGGAAAGGTCACCAGCCCTTCTCACTGCTGCTCGGGGAAAAAACAAAACAAACAAAAAAAAAAAAAAAAAAAAAAAAAAATCAGCGGCCTTTACTAAATCCAAAACAACCTTCATGTTCAACTGCAGCACCAAGACTGTCACCTCATGTCCACTCAGTCAATAACCCTATGCTATGCAACATCACCAACACACCACTGCACTGCATTTAGGAAAGATGCACTTGTACCCGCTCTCAGCTCGAATGATTTCTTTTTTCCTTTTTTTTTTTTTTAATTTCTAGAATCTGCACTTCAGCTTGTATCCAGCGTGTTCAGTTCATACCCTATGCCACAGTGGCTCAACAACACTCATGACAGTACTTCTTTTCAGCAATTCAAAAGTGTCTGCCTTTTTTTTTTTTTTTTACAGCCTGGTTAGAACAGCTCAATAGTCCTATTTCATCTCGTCCATACTCGCTATCTTCCGCTGTTCAGGAAGAAACAATCACTTCATCTTAATATTAACAGTCAATGTTCTTACCAAATGTTGGTTGACATTACTTTTTCAGTTTAAAATAAGGTTTCAAGTATTTACAGAAGTACCAAATTTTACATTTTCTAGTATGAAAATTAGCTCAACTTTCCCTCTAGATCGCCAGTGATTTCCAAAATGTGCTGAAGCACAAAAGCAGCCGCAACTGGAACAAAACTAATAATAGAAAATCAAAAACCAATTGGAAAATGAAGTATCCCTAAAGCTCAGATTCTTTGAACATCATTAGCCAAACAATATTTGCTGCAATTCCTCTGGCTTTTATAAATTCAAATATGTACATACAAAACCAACAACAACACAAGTCCTCTTCTTCAGGCTGGGTTCTTTGTTTCAACCAAGTATTAAGTATTATTTAACTTGGTTTTCGCACAGAATGATCTAACAGCAATTCAACACAAAACTGAAATAGACAGAAATGAATGTGAATGATTACAAAATTGCTTTGATTCCTTTCTCATGTTTGAGAGGCAAACACTGACCTTGGACCAAAAACTCTGACAGGATATATTAAACTCGTCAGAGTGGTACTTGTGTTTGTGCCAACTTCAAGAGCCTGAACGAGAAAAAAACAAGCAAGGTAAATTATATCAAACTGCTCCAAGAGAACATCCAAGTAACCTACTTCAATTTAATTGCTGAAAATATCCATTCAGTGTTTTTACCCTGTTGTTATCAAAGTCATTTCAAAAGTTCTTGGCTATCCCTCCTAAGTATAAAACTTCAGCATGCACAGTCATGGACTGGTAATATCTATCTTAAGTTAAACTAACTCTCCCAATCAAACAAGATGCCTGTGTGTACCAGAAATTTACTGTGGAGGCACACACCAAAAACAGGCAGGCCCAAGAAAACCTTTTATGCCAGCAGGCAACCACAAAATCACATTTTGATACAAAGTTAAGTGGGCTGCAACATAATCTGATTTTTCTACAATTCCAACTAATCGATTTGTGATTTTTGCCACATCAAAGATTTCCATGACCCAAAAAGCTGAAAGGGTCAAAAAATGATACAACACCAATATGAGTGTGAATTGCTTCATTAGCTTTAAAGACCTGTTAGCTCAGTGACATATTCATAAGACAATCCAGTCAATTAACACACATTCTCATTCATCTTTACCAGGTGAAGGGTCTTCAGCAAAAAGGCAACAAAATCAGTCTGATGCACTGCTGAAATGTCTGCAGTTAAATGTCTGGGCAAACAGGCTGTTGAATAGAAGAGGATCGATGCAACAGAGTTCAAACTAAGGCCTGTTACATACTCCACAAAGGGTGATCCTACAACAACACGTGTGTGGGCTCGAATGTATATTTGAAATTGGTCATCGTACAAAGAAAGAAAAGTTCTGACAAGAGGATGTTTTTCTGTATCCTGTGAACAAGTCAAGAGTGCAAGATGGATAATTTTCTCTAAAGTTCATCCGTTTAAATAACCTCTCAACTAGTTATTTAGTTATTGAGCGGTATTTTTAGTCTTGTGCCCACATAAAATGTGATGATGCAGTTTAAATTTAGTATCAATGTTGGACTGCACATTTTATTATGCAACATTGCAAGGGAACCTCCATGTTTTTATGTGGAGTACATAAGAGGCTTTGATCCATCACCAAACAAAAAGCTTCTCTGAAATCCAATCCTGTCCTCTGAGTCTAATTTTGTCCAAAGAAACATTTAAGCTTCCGTAACATTCAACAAGGATCCAGCTGTGCCTCTATAACATCTAACCGAAAACTGAATATTCCGATATTAGCTGTCCCACTCATGTCCACCTGTGTCCACTTGTTAACTCAGATAGTCACCCACTTAAAGTCCATTAGCTGACAGGCAAGCTAGTTACAGACTAGGTTAAAATGTACAAAAGGGGAGATGCTTCAGATTTAAAGCAGATTCCCACATTCAAATTACAGCCTTGCTCCCTCTCTGATTTTCCTCTTTAAACTGTCCCTTATGTAAATACACACGCACGCGCGCATGCACACACACACACGCACGCACAACCACAAACACACACACATCTGCAGTTTGGAAGGAGTGTGTGGGGGATGGGACTATCGATAAGGGGGTTCTGGCGTGTGGTAAGGGTAATCATGGCGCTGGGGCATGGGTTGCCCGTGTGCGGGTGTCTGCTCATACGGTGTGGATGTGGAGTAGCTTCCCGCTGCTGCTGCGTAAGCTCCCGATGAATCATATGCTCCGTAGCCTCCAGATGCATCATAGCCCGTCGAGGCATCGTAGCTTCCCGACGAGGCATCGTAGTTCCCAGATGAAGCGTCGTAGCTCCCTGATGAGGCGTCATAACTTCCCGAAGCGCCGTATGTTCCTGGTGCTGCGTAGGGTCCCGATGCGGCATATGTTGGGGGTGCTGTGTATGTCCCTGGGGGTGCAGGGGCTGTGGTGGAGGCCTGTGTGGTGGCTGGTGGAGGCGGAGGAGGTGGCGGAGGAGGATTGGTGTAGGCATACTGGAGGTACTGGTACTGTTGTTGGTACTGTTGATACTGTTGGTATTGATGCATTTGCTGGTAGTACTCTGTGTAAGACCTGGAGTGCAGGTTAGAGTTGAGGAGGTGAGAGGGAAGTAGAAGAAAGCAGAGTAGAAACAAAGCAAAGTTAATCCAAGAATCACATGTCATGTGAAATTATGAACAAGTGGATGTGTTTCATTTAATGTCTTTGTGAAGCATTTCGTAATCACTGATATTTGCAAGGACCATGTAAATAAACTATGACTGTTGTTATTACGTGTATAAGTGGAGGCAGGTTTGAAATGATTACTTTTCTTCTGCCTCCATCCTATATGTTTTATTACAATGTGTTAATGTGTACCTAGCAACAGGATCTGACCCTTCAGGAGTGGTAGTGGCAGCTGCTGGTTCTTCAGGAGCTCCAGGTGGTGTCGGCAGCAGGGCACGTCGTTTGGGTCGTATCTGAGCAAAGGAACCTGGAACAGGGTCGGGGAGGAGGGGGGCTCGATTTCCTCTGATTGGGCTGCGGTCCCGCTCATTTTCTGATGATGCTGCCTTTCTACCTGCCTGTTGCTCTGCCAGAACCTTGTCAGTAAATATACATAAAATGTAAAACATTGTTAGCAACACAAAAATATACATGGAGAACATTATACATTTTGAAATAAATGTTAACAGACCTTCTGTCCCTCCTGAAAGAACTTGGCTCTTGCTGCCTCAAAAAGCGTGGTTGGATCTGGTCCAGTCTGTGGTTCAACTTCTTCAACAGCAGCAGCAGCAGCAGCACTGGGTCCAGAATTGTGATTGGCCAGGTCGTGGTACACCTGGTCAGCAACAGATCCATACACCTGGCTGGCAAGAGCACCGTATATCACCCCATCTGCACCTTTAGCACTTGTAATGCCCTTCAGAGCAGCGTAGGTGGGGTCAAAGGATGTGGTGTTGTAGAATGAATTATGGACACTTTGTTGAACCTGTAAAGACAGACAGAAAACACCAGCATATAAAAATTTGGAAATATAATCAAACTTGGTCTATCTTAACAATACAAGTATATCCTAGGAGGTGTGAGAGAATTTTTTTTTTAATGATGGATCTGACTGATAACAAGTTCACTACATAAGTCACCGTTTATAAACTCATGAGCTGTTATACATTTTCCACAACTGTCTCGTTTTTCAGAGATCATTAGTTAGAGGTTTCCCATCATGGCAGAGAAGAATGAACTTACTTGTATGGGTAGTCCTGCAGCAGCTGCTGCAGCTGCTGCTAGCACAGCTGCTTGACTCTGGTGATGCTCTAGTGATGGCGGTGGTCGGGGAAGAAGACCCTCTCTGCCACCTGCAAGGAGGAGGGAGCAGAAAACACAATGGGAACATGGACACGAGCTATTTAAAGCATTCAATTACATGCAAAACATTTGCAAAGCGGATCCCTCATCTCCACTGGCTTTTACACTACCTGCAGGGTTGCCTGAATTTCCGGCTGTTACAATCTGGTTGATCAAAGGTTGGGCTTTGGACAGCTCCACAGCCAACTGACGGCCCTTGAACATGGTCCCGTTGAGAGCATCAATAGCTGCCATGGCTTCCTCCTTCCTCTCCATATGCACAAAGGCGTAGCCAACATTTGAGCATAATCTGGCTGTAGAGTGAACAGGGAGCAGCAAGATCAGTGTCAGCATTAGGCTGATTTCAAAATAAAATGTCTCTCATATTTTAACTGTCACCTTTCATTTAACTTGAGGCTTTGTCTAGATGAAATTGTGCTACCAGGAAAATGTATTTAGAAAGTTGTATTCTGGCAATACTACTGTTACCTTATACTATTCTCAACCAAAATGGCTGATTTCAATTAATTACAGAACCAGATTTCTAAAAAATTTACCAATCTAGCTACAAAGACTGTTCTACCACCTGTACTGGTGATAGGCTTTCTAACGCACCTTTGACTTTATCACAGTCTAAAACTCTTCCGAAAGTTGAGAACAGCCCGTGCAAGTCATCTGCTGAACATGTAGCACTGAGATTCCCCACAAATACTTTAGTGGAGTTGGGTGGCCGTGCACGGGATTCCTCGACCACCAGGGGCCTGCCTCTGTACTCTTTGCCATCAAGATGCCGTATGGCCCTGTAAGAACAAGAATTATCTTTATTACCATCATCAGAAAACACAAACAGTAAAAGCAGACATTTCTGCCGCTTAAAAATGAATAAAACAATTAATGGAATAAAAGATATAAAACTATTACAAACTAAATGCTGCCAGTCTTGCATTGTTTTTACGAGTTATTTCATTTTCAATGGAAATTACCTGAATTAAATTACAAATATCCTTAAGAACTCCAAGACTCAGCAGTTCACAGTATTGTTTGATTGTATAGTGGCCCAGTCCTTACTGTTTTTAGCCCAAACAAAGCCTCTGGTATCTCAGATGCTGCATCCTGTCAGTTCTATTATGCAAGCTTTAGACCTTTATGACACTTTTCTAATTTTGGTGTGGATCAAGGTCTGTCAGCCCTGTTTTTAATCAGAATTCTAGTTGCCTTTTGATTATGCATGAGAGCGCTCAAAGCTAAATAAGGTTTTTGGGTTTTGTCCTCCGCACCTCAGGTAAAGTGTACTTTTTCAGTGGTATACCTGCTATCAGAGTCTAATATTAAACAAGGAAGAGTTCCTTAGCAAGCTGTCACATTCAGGCTCTTCAATAAGAATGTAAGAGATTACATTGGGACTTCAGATTATTGCTTTAACACCAACATCTACATTGGAAAGATCAAATATTATTTCTTTCAATACATACTATGTATTTACTGTACAAACTTGTAGCTTCAAACAACTGTAACAAAGCAATATTGTGAAATTATACTCAGATGTACATTTCTGTAATTTTTCATAACCATATCCAACAGCATCTTTTTTTCATGTATGTATAGATATTACATGTATAGTATAGTAGTGCATATGTTTTTATACTACTCATCATTGGAGTGAATAAGCTTAAAAACTGACAGCTTGGACTGGTTTACCTGACAACAATTTAAAAAATGACATGTCTCCACTAAAATATGTAAGAAGAGCATTTCATTCATCATATCAAAAACTATGGCGGGACAGTTGAATACCTGTCTGCTGCCCCCTCTCCCTTCAGGGTAACAAAGGCATACTGTCTGAGTAGTGAGCAGGTGTTGATTTCTCCATACGGTGCAAAGAGCTTGTTTAGCTCGTCGTGAGTTGCATCTAAAGGAAGGTTGCCCACAAACAACTTCACGTTGTCACCGCTCATCTCTGTATCAACCAAGCATCTGCAAGAGAGTAAACAGGACGCATCGGTTAAGTTACATACTTTCGTTAACGTTAATTGGTTCGTGAACATAAATAGAAGATTTTTACGATAAGGAAAAATAACGACTAGACTAACCATAGCTGATTTTATTCAGCTGGAGTGATGATATAAGATGGGGTTATTATTTATAAATGAAGTTATTACATTGCCATCTGGTAAGGGGTGTATTGCCGTTAGCTATTCGACTATTATTAGCTAAGCTAATTAAACCGTTAACTTTCGCGGCTAAAATGTATCCAGTCAAGTTAAGGGCAGTTTGTGAGCCCGCTAGGTTAGCTAATGATGGACATACGATGTATAAACAGTAACATAAATTGATTATGTCAAATGATGTGAGCTCAGTTGCATGACCAACAGTTAGCTAAAAACTACTGGCCATCTTGTTAAACGACAGCATTAATGATGTAGCTAGCGTTAGCTAAGCTAGGCAGCTAACGCTAACGCTAACGTAGTGGTTTTATCGTAGTAGATGAAAGCGTTTACTTAAGCTAGATGCTTACCACTCGTGGGAGCTATCTTAAAGTATATAAACGAATCATATCGCGTTTCAAGTTTTGCTTAAAAAGGAGGAGAAAGCATTAATTATGCCAGCACAGTACACAGACTACTTACCCAACGCGGTCCCGGAGCTGGAGTATTTCAAACCTCACATCCGCCTCCGGTTTCTGAAGAAGCAGTGTCTGCCACTGGGGCGCACTTTCGTCAAGTTTTGCACAAAATGATTCTTGACACAGGCTCACAAAATCACAAAATGTATGCCTCTCATTGCATACACATATATTTTTTGTTATTATTATGTTTTGGATTGGGTATATGGCTATTTAACTAAGAGATTCACAGTTTCACAAAGATCGTGTCTGGTTAGTTTGCTAATATTATGGCTAAATATGCCACTGCAGCAACACTGTGTACCCATATTATTATTACCCATAATAATAACGCTCATCATAATAACAGTAGTGCTCTTCCGTTAAACTTACTGCCGGTCTATTTAGTTTAAAGTTGAATCTAGTTTAGCTCTAGTCCATAACTTAAAGTACTGTGACATATATGTTTCCAGGTAAGATTAGGTGGGAGGGGAGGAGGAGCCTCAGAGGGGAGACGTCTCCAGTCTAGACCTGGGACCACACGTTATGACAGGCCGCATGGAAGGAGAAGTTCACTTTTCATCGTAGTAGACTTGGATCATGGAAGAATAAGGAGCATGCAGTCATCATAAAGTGGAGCCGGAGGATATTAAAAGAAGAGCCAGAGCAAAGAGGTAAACAACGAGCCTGGTAATGTTAAAGTGAGAATCGTATAGTACACACGATTTGATCTGACAAGTTGTGTGATTTCACAGCAGGAAGAAGCTGTGTAACATAGTTTGAAGAGGAAATTTACAAGGAAAGTTTCACAGGAATGCACGCTGCGGATCCAGACAGATGTTGACATGTAGACTGCAGTGAGAAGGCAGCTTTGATAGGGTGGAAGGCATATTCATAACAATACCCTTAAATCAATGTAACGATGCCGGTTGCATTTATGTTTATTAATATTTAATGTTTACTTTAATGCATTTTGTGGCGTTTGTGTGTCCTGTCTGTGTGGTTATATTTTAAGTTTGTTTCCTATAGCCTCTAAGATATGTCTAGGCTGCTGCACTATACCAAGTCTGGACTTGCTGTCCCAATCCAGGCAGATTTATAACACAGGTGTGTGTCTGTGTGTGCCTGCAGTAATCCTACCCATCTTCCTGTTCTGAATGTGACCACTCAGATATACAGACGAATGACATATTAAAGAAAAACCTGAATGAATGAGTGGAGAAACATAACAGATGCAGATGCTTCCACATAGTTGCACTGCATGTTACAGTTAAGCAGCTTACATCCAATCATGCTCTGTGGCCTGTATAACAATCCTGAGCAGGCCCAGTTGATTGTGATTTTGTACCAAGATGGAAAGAGGAAAAGAGCTTCAGTCACAAAGACCGCTCAAGTGGTTTGAGTTTCAATAGAAACAGTGACATCAGCATTTACATCTGTAAGAAAAACATCAGTAAATAGGGCTGGAAATTGCGGTTGACTGCGCACATTTGATGCTCGTGCTTTAGTGCGATATGTAAGGAAAAACATGTCAATACAAGACGTGATCAGACTGCGTCGACAATTATATAGAAAGGGATATTATAGTAGGGTTGCAGTGCATAAACCCCTCATTACAAAGATTAAACCACTTTTGAGAGTTCAGTTGTGCAAAACCTATAAGCACTGGTCTACAGAGATGTGGAAAAAAAAGTGATATGGTCAAATGATTCATTGAATGGTTTGATGAGTCAGAAAATGATACCAGATACCAAGGAGCATTGAAGCTGTTCTAGCAGCACGTGGTGCTCCAACACCTAACTATGACACTTTATGTTGGTTTTTCCTTTAATTTTTCATCTGTTTGTATAATAACCACCTTTAGCATAGGGGGTGCATGATCAGTTGCAGGACAATTAACAACAATGTGTGTATTTTTGTTGGGCATGTGCATGTGTGTGTAGATGGCACAGCAAGAAGAACCTCTGTATGACTTCCCGGAGCCTGCCAAGCCATCAGTGCGCAAGTCCTTGGGGCATCAAAGGGGACGAGGCTCTCTGAGAAGCATCAGCGTACTGGACCGCCTCCTGCTCACAGTTCCTGTGTGGCTCCAGATATCGATCAACCCCGCCACTGCACTGCACATACTCCAGAGAGAGCCTCCTGGGGTTAGATACACACATTCAGTACACATTTAAGAAAATCACAAGCAGAATGTGTACACACCGTGTTTATCTCTCTTACCTTCTCCCTCTCCATGTCCTACCTACACACACTCACTTGCACTCAGTCATCAGTTGTGTTGTCCTGCAGACATTCCTGGTGCGAAAGTCTCGCACATCCCAGAGGAATGTGCTGTGTGTCCGTTTGGCAGATGACAGCGTGCCGTCCTTCGTTCAGCAGTTTGGCATCAGGGAGGAACACTGCAGTAAGAGCCTAACACTCCTGAACCCTCATGAGTTTTAATACTATGTGTGAATTCTGAATTCTGTGTCTCACCCCAAACTCTCAAGATGAAATCTGCCCTCTTTGGAACAGAAATGTACATGTTAAAACTTATAGACTATTGTGCACTATATGGTTAAAATGGTACATTCTGCCAGACTTGTTTAATTGGTATCATATACTATATATACTTATTGAAAATGCATGAAACAGGAGACCACTTTCATTTAGTTATCCCAGCAAAACAAGGAGGTCAACGGAGCTTTTGTTTTGTTGTACTGGAATTATTTCAGTCTAGTGAACCTTATTCACGTACGCTTTACAGTAGCTTACTTGCACGCATACAATACATGTCTCTGAAACTTTATATACATTCTAAAATGATTGGAATTGAATAGAAACCAATGGGTGTCTGGAATTCAGGGAATCAAGTAAAAAAGTTATTGTAAGCTATATAAAATGGTTTGTAGAAATATACCCAGTGTGTAGTTATACTAGAATAAATAATGCAAACTACTGCTGCAATGCTACATATGACACATACAACTAGCTTGCAGATCACAGGGAATGAAACAGCCACTGTGTCCCTGTTTAAAGTCAAATTTAATTACTAACTACCCATCTCCCTCTCCACAAATCCCTGCACCTTTGAATTGTTCTCACCCCCAGCTCTGACTCTGGAGACTTCAGCCATCAGCTTTCCAGATCTCCCAAGACTAATTTCCTTCTATTGTGTCAGCAGGTAAAATTTAATCCTCCTCATTCTCATTTGTGCCTCCTTTGTGATCTCTTTTTCCATAATCTCTTTCAGTTTTCTTTCTCTACAATTTTTGTTTTCCACTTCTTTTGTGTTATAATCAAATTTTTACATCTCTCTCTGCATTCATTGTAAATATATATTGATCTGCAAGAACAGATGTTAGTGTTTTTATCATGTGTTGTATGTGTGTGTCAGAGATGTGTTACCTTTCCCTCTGGAGCTTCCTGAAGCCATTGCAAAGGCAACATCCCACAAGGAACTCGAGTCCATCTCACATATGGGAATAGGTTAGTGTATGCACTTCCTTGTTTCCTCACACCTGATTTTGTAATCACAACCTGGAAAACCTGAGCCTTCAAGGGTGTATTTACACAAGGCTTACACACACTACACATACAGTAATTACCACCCAGCTGCTGGGTAACAAACATAAGCACATGAGTAGACAGCTTGTTGAAAGTTTTAGTGATGTTATTTTAGTGATTGTAATATAATCGACAGTGCATACAGTATGCCAAAAAAAAAAACCAACCTTTTTTTAATTACTTTTTCAAATGAAATATCAAACAGAAAACAACACATTACATTTTAAAAAACTTACCCAGTAAGTTACATCCTTTTCAGGTCAAGACACTATATAAGAAATAACCTATTAAGTGAAAATCAGTGTCACTAAAATGAAAAAATATCTATATTGTTTTCTAGAATTTTGGAGTTCCCACTTAAATGTCCGTGGGCCACGGGAGGCACCTAAGCCCCAGAAGGAGAATGAGGAGAAGCCAGACACTGTAACCCCGGCCCCGCCCACTGCTCCACCACAGAAAAGCTCTGAATCAGCTCCCCAGCCCGACTCAGACCATCAGATCAAAATGGTGCTTGAATCAGACACTACAACCAAACAATCACATCCCAACCCCACTCTGTTCCACGAGTTTTGTCCCATCGCGACGCGCACCCCCAGAGAGTTGGACTGTGGCTCCGGCCTGGGCGCGCTGTGTTTCATCAACCCTCTTTTCCTGCAGTCTCAGAACGCTTTGTCCAGACGGCGCATGTTCAAACGCAGCCTCAAGGTTCGGGTTTCCACAGAGTCATCGACACTACTGTCACCCCCTCTTGCTCCGCCACCTCCACCGCCTCTAATGCCTAAAACTAAGAGGAGATGCAAAGTCCAGAAACAGGGACAAAGAGCCGCCCAACCCACTAAAGGCCCAGGCCTTTTACACGGTGAGAACCCAAGTCAAGCCACTCAGAGTGATCCCACAGCTCTGGACACCCAACCTCTGTCACAGACACCAGACACTCCCAGCGAGGCCCAAATGCAGCCTCCATCAGCTGCTCCTCACTTCCAGCCCGAGATGCAGGATCAGGGCCAAACTCAGGAGGCTACAGCTCAGCTGCCAGCAGTAATGGAGAATCTCCCAGATGACTCCGACTACATGCAGCCCTCTCCAATGATCAATTTCTCCCAATATCCGTCACTCTCTCCTTACCTCTCCCCAGCTGTTTCTCCCATGGCGCCTCCACTTTTCCCTAAAGTATCTCCATCCCTCTCTCCTCACAGCTCTCCTGGCATTTCTCCCTCTCTCTCCCCTTATCAATCCCCATCTCTTTCTCCCAAGGTCCCCTTTTCTCTCTCTCCGCATGACTCACCCAGCGCTTCACCGTCTCTTTCACCTTATCAGTCCCCATCTCCTTCTCCAAAGGTCCCCTTCTTGCCGTCTCCCTTCACCTCTTCACCCATCTCTCAGCTGGCAGAGGAGGCTTATCACACACCTGCTACCCCTTCAAGACCAGATAAGCAAAGATCAGACAGAGACGCTGAGGGAGAGGCAGCAGGTGCAAATGAAAATAAGGATGAAGACGGTGAAACTGATGAGGAGCTGCACGAAAAGGGGGAGGAGGAGGGTCTGGTTTTACAGATGAATGCTGCTTCTCTTAATGACAGACAACTGCAGTTCCTTTAGCAGTCCTGAGGGGGCAGCAGAGACTCTATCTCACTCACCCCACAACCGGAGTAACGGTACAAGCCTCTAGCAAACAAAAATATGAATTGCATTACATGATATCATGAAGCACTATGTAGAATTAGAGTAGATAATGTTGACAGCATCCCAGTGCAGCAGCGTACAAAGACATTTTTAGAGAAGATAAAAATACTTTGTATTAAATGTTTTTCAGTACAAAGACAAAACTTCAGTCACCTTCATCCTTCAACTAAACGTGTCATTTTAAAATAGGTCCAAGCTGAATCTTCGGGGCTATTTGTTATCTTCTTAAAATATACTGAAAGTCAATCTCAGCTTGTGAGTGAATTTCATTAAAACGAAACAAGACAACAACTGTTCTATGGTTCTGGTAGAAAAAATACAACTATGATCTTATTAAACAAATTTTATTTGTGCAGATTCAACACCACAGTTGAATTTTTCTTTTCATTTTTTTTTTTAGGGCTTCCAGACACAGCAATATTTTTATTCAGTCATCTATTACTTCTTTAACCAAAACTGGCAAAAATTAGCATAACCTATTATTGTGCCTTGCAGTTAACATTATGCTGTCTTAAGCTTTCAAATAATCATCAACACCAAGAAGGGACAAACATTTAATGTGTTGGACAAGCTGTAAAGATGGAATATTTTTTTAAGCCAAAAGTTCGAGTACAGACAAAAGACACGAAGATCCGTGAAGCCAATTTTTGACCTTGCTGTGATTAAAAAGTGAAAACTACCTGCAATAAGTTGACAGGCCTTTATACCCAAGAAGCATTTTAACCGTCTGCCAGCATTGGATTAATGGACAGTTTTCAATACTTCTCGTTAGAAAAATATGTTTCCTAAATGCATTTAAAAGAGTGATGGTGTAAGACTAATGAGCTTATTTATTTGTATTTGATCCAGTTATCAAAGACAGACCTGATGCTTTAAGATTCCGAGTCGTGGCTGGAAAAACTGTGGCTGATGTCTTTGGCAGATGTGTTCTTGTCCTATGGCTTTATTTGAAGTATGAAACTTTAATTTAGTCTCTTGTCCTCTAAAAGGATTGGAATCACTTTGCAGTTTTGTGGTTTAACATCCATTAAGTATCACTTTGCTATCACATATGGCTAAAAAAAAAAAAAAAAAAAGGTCTGATTTCAGCTGGTATTTTTGAAGCCTGTGGAGCACATGTCCATCAACACCAGCACTGGGTGTCTCTTTTGCTCAGCTCCAGCAGGTTGGCCTCCACCTTCTCTGCGTCATCTTGGAAGCGCTCAGTGAAGGAGCAGATCAAACCTGCCGCGCTGCCTTCATATTCCACCAGCTCTACACTGTCCCCTGGAAACCACACACAGAGTTAGACACAAACTGAACACTTAACTCAAGAGGCTACAACTGCTTCTGCATATGTACAATCTCAACCTGTCGCTACAACGTTTTGAACAATCTTAAATGCTATCAGTTAACATAGCTAGTTATCAAGTATTGATGAGATAGTGATAATATAAACGTACTTAAGAGATTACAATCGAGTGAACTGACACCATTTGTTCTTGGAGCACCAATTTGTGAGAATTTATTCCTGTAGTCTTTCAAATAAAAGTTTTAGAGGACAGGGGGGCGTGTTATGCTGGAAAAGAGGCAGTTTATATGTTTTATTTTATTCAGACCATATTTAAAGGAAAAAGTGGTTAAAGCAATTCCCAAAGGTCACACTCTAAAGATATGGTCACATTACTTTTCCGTTCAGCAAATTTGCATTGCACCTGACCTCGAACAAAAGACGTGATGTCGCGTTTCTCAAGAAGGTATTAAACTGCGATCACAAACTGTAAAGAGTGTGTCAGAGTGATGCTACAGTTTGTAGTCTGGTAGTGTGATAAAGTACTGAACATTGTGATAAAAAAAAAAATACTAGAAGAACAACTTCTCGATCTCTGAAGACAGTACATTAGTCTGTAACATCTAGACGGAAATGTGAGGTGGGTATAAAGTCAGCGGACAAAGCAAAGAGAGATGTAATAATCATTTAAATGTCGAGATAAAGGTACAACATTTTCAGTCTCTCCTGGAGGCCTATGTTTGAAAATAGTCAGACCTATTTTCAACAAAATAGAATCAGCTGGGCAAATGAATTCCCAGTGAATTAGTGAAAACCACAGCAATATCACAGGTGCAGTCAAATTCAATGGCAGAATAAATACAGATATGAGTACATGCGTTTGTATGTGTGAATCAGTGTTAATGAACATGAGTAAACCTCCATAACAACAGCTAAAGGTACGTACCACTGACTCTGGTGTTGGCCTGGACAAACATCTTTCGAGCTTCCTTCCTCAGCAGCACCGTCTCCCGGAGACGCAAGAAGTTGTGAGCGCCGCTGTCGCTGACAGTGGAGTAGCCGTCGTAGAGAGCCCTGCCTCCTTCCACATCCGCTGTCGACTTAAAGACCTACAGAATAATCAACAGGGTTGTCATACAGAGAGATGATTAACAATTATATTCACATCACTTGATTCATAATGTCACTCAAGAGGTGGATTAGATTTTCAAAGTGGTTCTGATCCAGTTCTGCTGATCTACGATGACTAGTCCATTAGAAACACAGATCTCACTCTCAACATTAGCTATTGCCATTCATATTTTTAAAAGAGTTGGAAGAGTAACATTAGTGGACGGAAAAAATAAATGAAAAAAAAAATTTCCTGATTTAATCATAATTGTTTTGTCTATAAAACATCAAAAAAAGAGTTAAAGACAAAAAAAAAACAGCATTCACATTTCTAATGCTACAAACAGTATTTTTTAGATTATGTAGAGGATTTGTCAATTATCAAAAAGGATCAATTGACTAATGGATTAATTGGCTAATCGTTTCTGTGCCAACATTTATAAAAGGGCATGATCAGTGTTGTATTAGGGCAATAAAGCTTCAGTGAATCTCTCTTTTTTTTTTTTTTTTTTTTTTTAAGGCCAACGCGTTTCTTTTTCTGCCGTCTGTGCAATTGGACAAGTAGAGACATACCTGCAGTTTACAAAGGAACCTGTGGATGGCGTTCTTGCCCACAGTGTGGATCTTGCTCCGGTCCAGTGTGATGCGAGCGTCGGGCTTGCCGTCCTGTCCCGTGACTTCCTCCAGGCCCACCAGGCCCTCCCCGGCCTCCAGCAGAACGCGCAGGATCACGAAACGAGCCTGCATGTGAGCCTGAGACAGACAAAACACACACACATACGCATGACATACACTGTATACACCTCCTGACACTCATGTTAACACTGAGACATACTTACTATAAGCTGAATTATAAAACAACGCAGACACATCGGACTGAGCTAGTCAGGTTGTCAGAAACAGATGGTTAATGGTCTGTATGTTGACTCGTCTTGTAAACACTATTCATCCAACACTATGTATCTCTGAAGTTCTATATAAATGAAACTTATGATTCATCATTACACACTGCAAAACAGGGTCCCTATTTAACAAGCTGCTGAAAGTTAAATCTTGGACTTACATGTAAAATAAAACTTAAAAAAACAGAATAAAAACCATTTATCCAATGTCTTGAATTAAAGATGCTCTTAAATTTAGAGAGATATCCAGAACTTTCTTAAACTGATTAAGTGTAGTAAAAATAATACATTAGCTGAAGCAGTATAAATGAGGTAGAGTAGTTTTAGTCCAATATTTGCATTTGAACATTTGATATGATGTTGCACCACTTTTATTTCACATTTAACAATGGTGCAAACAACAAGAATAACCATCATACTTTATTCCATACATATTTATACTTGATAAATATAGATTTCCTTATATAGTTCGCCGTTATATTCCTGTGTTAATTATTCCTGAAGATTTAAAGAAAAGAAGAAGAAAAAAGATTATATATATTCTTGCAGAATAACATTATTTTTGCAGAATAACTATTTTTTAAAGAATGTACATATCGGATGTACGCTCAGAGAAGGAGTAGACCATCAGACATTCGATTATGTGATCACTTGAGAGTTGGAGGAAGTCCCTTTTCATACTTAAAAGTGCTTTAAATGTAATTCTTATAAGTTTGATAACTACAGGCCCTACATAACTACAGATAAGAGAGGAAAGACAGCGTAGTATGGAGAGAAGCACGTGAGCAGACAGCTTACCTGTCTCCAGCTCTTGCTCTCAGGTGTGTAGAACTCCAGGCCCAACAGTCCAGCTCTGACCATACTGAGCCAGTTGATGTACACCACATCCTCTGCATCCTGGTCTTCATGGCCAAAAATACTATCACACACACACACACACACAGTAAAAGGATGAAAGGATGAGACTGTGTAAAATGTGTATTAAAAATTGCATACTTCTCTAGTCTATATCTATACAATTTTAATTTTTCCTATCGAGGTGTCTCGCATTCAAAAAATTACATCCAATAGCAAATTACAGCAACACTTTGTTCATTTTGAGGCATTCCAGTCAAATCTACCATCATAAATAACACTCAGGTTTACCAAAGCTACACATTACTCACAGCATTAACATAGATCAGACAAGAGTAATTGAATGTCACTGTGCAAAAAGAGCATGAGCATCAACAGCTCTGTCTGCTGGCAAAAGCTCAAACATAAATGGGTTGATGACGCCTGGGATTAAACAAAAAAAAAAAAAAAAAAAAAAAAAAAAAAAAAATCCCCTTTGTCCTCATTCTGAAACTGGGAGCGAGAAATGAGACATGTGCTCTTCAGCAGCTAATGTCGGCATCAGTACAGTTGCTGTTTCTGCCTACTTCAAACTCTTGAAACCAAGCCTCACAAAAGTCAATCCCCACCCAGCCACCAAACCACAGAGCTGAAAGCCTTAATTCATCTACATCTATGTGAAATTCACATATCAATAACAAGCAATACAAGATATACCTGAGCACTGGTTTGTTGAGACACAGATAGAGTCCGACACACTCGGCGCGGCATTCTTCATAGGAGGAGGCAATCGTGGAGAATTTACTGTCCCATGTCTCGCTGCCCCGATACCAACTGGAGACCTGAAAGACACATTCACACCTTCAGTCACCGGTATGTCTTGTTCACCAGCTGGATGCAGAATTAAAAGTTAGCATTAGTTTTGATCCTGGCAGGAAGCAGGTAGGGATACACACACACACACACACACACACACACACACACACACACACACAAACAAACACACAAACACACTCACCTTTTCTCCGGTCTCTGGGTTGATCACCTTGCTCTGGTCAAAGTTGAACTTGCCCTTGTCGTCCTGTAGAAAGAGACAGAGGACACACAGGGTAAATAAAAACGACAACAATAAAATTATTTCTTCACTGGTGATTTTTCAATCCAGCATCAGTAAATTAAACATTTTAACAGGGAGAAATCAATAAAATCTAAATCCTTCATTTCTTTCCTTAACATAATATAGGAAGATAAGGGCAACAGATCATATCAGATTAACTGCACCACAACACATAGGCAGGAATAACATACTACACAATCAATTATAATTATAATATTCCTATACAATGAAAGTTGTGTGATATATTACAATATATTAATACCATATGTTTGACTGACCTGGACAAACAGCTTTCCGCTTCCATGGCCCAACAGCTCATGAAGTCCAACCTGCACCTCAAACGATGGGCCCTTCCACTTGATGAACAAATCCTAGAGCAAAAACACACAAACACACAGGAGAATGTAAAATTATGAGAGTGTGTGAGACAGACAAGAGCTGGTGTGTAAGAAAATTGGGAAGCTGTGTGTGTATACCTTGTCACCCTCCTCCAAGAAGGTGAGTTTTTCTTTTTGTGTAGCATAGGCTACAGCCAGCACGTTGCCTAGTGACACGTTTTTAAAGCCCTCCGACTGTCTGATGTCATCGTCTAGACACAAAAACACACAAACACTGTTTTTCAAGTGTAATGCTGAAATTCAGTGCGAATTGCGCTTTAAAAATGCACAAAAAAAATCAAAACTTAAAACCAAGTGAAAGAGTGTAAACTTGATGCTATTCAACAGTGTCAGACATCTCGGTGTACGCACAGTTGGGGATATTGATGCCAGCTGGTATTCCACTCCCAGCAAAGGTGAGAACATCCAGTGAGGTGAAGTCAGGTTTAAGGAAAGTGTCCTTCTCAAACTCCCTGGGCCAAGGCAGCTCAGGAAGCAGGACTTCTGCCGAGCTCACCAGCTTGGCAAAGCGCTCGCTCATCGCCTTGTTCACCACCGCAACAAAACCTAGAGGCGACACAACAAGACCAGAGTTAAATAGTGATTTGACACCAAAAATAAAAAACACTAAAACAATGACTAATCTCAAAGAAAAACTGTCCTGTCCATTAGATAAATAACAGATGAGAGTCATATGAACTGTCCTGAAAATTAAATTATGTATACATACATCACCTTTCTTTCCCTTTTTCATGAGCTGTCTTCTTTGAAGGTAAGTAAAGTTACATTAACAACAGCATGTTGACCATGGACTCTAGCCTGAATTTATGGCCGAGTACCAAAACAGTGTAATTTAGGGTCATCCCGAGTACTGACAGGTGGGTAACATTAGCTTTGCTATGATTCACAGAGCCACATAAGTGTATTTGTTTTGTTATTGAGTTCAGTCTTTCTTGCACTTTCTTTAATGGTGGAGCCGCTTTGAATAAAAAGCATATGACAGCCCACTTGGAGCTTGCCAAACAGCATTTAAAGGACTCAAAGCATGAGATTCTCTGGTCTCATGAGATACAGCTCCAACTCTTTTGGAAGAACTCCAAAGATTATGTCTGGCAAACATCAGGCCCTGCTCAACACCTGGCTAATACCACCCCTACGGTGAAGCATGGTGGTGGCAGTGTCATGCTATGTGGGGTTCAGGGGGGGTGGGCTGCTTCTCAGCTACAGGGAGACTGGTCAGAATTAGGGAAGAATGAATGCAGCCAAATACAGAGAGGTCCTTGAAAAAAAAGCTGCACGCAACCTAAGACTGGGGCGACAGTTCACCTTTCAGCACAACAATCACATCCAATCAGACAGAGCTTGCGAGATTTTGCCAGGAAGAATGGGATAAACTGCCCAAATCCATGTGTGCAAAGCTTGTAGAGACTCAGAGCTGTAATTGCTGCCAAAGGGACTTCAACAAAATACTGACTTAAAGGTTCTGAATACTTTTATAAATGGGAGATCTTAGCTTTTGATTTCTACTTAATTTGCAAATAAATCTAAAAATGTGTTTTCACTTTGTCCCTATGGGTTATTGAGTGCAGATTGTGTTGTAGATTTAATTTCAAATGAATAAAATTGCCAAAATATGCAAAAAGTGAAGGGGTCTGAATACTCTACCCAGTCACTGTATATCTAGTAGAGTAACAGTTTTAGTAGCTCAGTCATAATGTTAATTTCCCCCCAATAGTCTCCAGCACTGTATTACACCAATAAAACCTAAGGAGGCCCAGGGTGTCACTATTCTTGATCACAGTGGTAGTTACCTTCAAACTCTCCTCTGGAGCCAAATGGGTCTCTGTAGCTCTCTATGAAACCTATATAACTGAGAGAGGGAGAGAGGGAGGAGGGAGTGGAGGAGTAATGAGGAAGTAAGAGCAGAAAAAGAAAGAGTTTGGTGATTAATACAATGGAGTAGTATTTAAGAGTCAGTGCAAAGGCCAGAATGAACTTGATAAGGGAGTGAACATCCAAGAAATATCAAGGATTTAAACCAAGATCAACGAGGAAGTGAAAGGTGCTGTAACAAAAGACAGATTTCTTTTCTTTGTCTTAAATCAGGTAACACTAAGTGTGAGGAAATCAACAAGTTGTGAGTTCTGTGTTTTGATTTCCAAAATACATTTGGAATTAAGCAGATACAGGATAATGGAACAACCTTCATTGTGGACAGCCCAAATGTTTAATAGACGTATACTGCGGGCTCACCTCTCAACAATTGGTCCTTTGTCTTTGATCCAATAGCGTGAGCCCTCTTTATGGGCTTCAACTGAGCCAAGGTTGAAGCTGCGCCTGTACTCTTCAATCATCTTTCTCTGGTTCTCGTTGGCAGCGTAGGCCTGTGTTGATTATTTGGAAACAGGACAAGAATTTCAAAAGTGGAACGGTGGCAGGAAGATTTGTTTTATGTTATCAACTCATTCATTCGCTTCTACACTCCTAAAGATACAGTATAACTATCTTTGTATTCTCACCTACCATTAATCTTACTGATAGTTTATCAACGCCAAAAAAACGTAACAACCATAGTTTATTGTAATCCACAGCAAAAACTGAGAAACTCATATGGCTCTATCAACTTCATATTGTAGTGATTTTGTTGCAGTAATGCTGCTCAACATCTGGGTGAATATAGACTAAACATCGACTGCATGACCCCATCGGATTCCTCGCCATCGCACCTGTGCTTGTTGGAGGTTATGGCAGACTTTCTCCATCAGAGGAGCATAGTCTCCTCTCTTCACAGTGAACTCTTTGTCTTCAAAGTTGAAGCTGCCGCAGCATGTCTCGCACTCTCCGTCCACTGCACAATCTGCGAAGCAGTAGAGTTTATTTTATCATTGACTGTGAAGCATCATCAACAACTTAAGTTACATAAACTGAGCTCTCATCATTATGCACTTGAGGTCACGAGCTACAATGTCTTCAGCATAACATGTGAAGTCATGCTCTGTGATACATTTTTCACATTCAAATATTCACAAGTGCAACATGATTGGTGAATGTTGTAAATGTTTATACATATTATTCCAATTCTCTTGTAAAACTTAATTTACTTCACTGCAGTTCTGACCTTTCTGCACAGCTGAGGCCAGGCGCACCTCATAGCAGGCTTTCCCTCCATTGTCCTTCTTAAACAGACGGGTGTTGTAGGCAGACAGTTTCTAGAGACAAACCACAAGACAAGCCAATTTTAGACTGAAATACGAGAACGAGAAAGACAGGTTGAGCCACCAAAATGGAGAAAAGAGAGGAATCTGAAATATATAAATTTAGGAGGAGGAAGGAGGAGAATGACATGTCACAGTCAAGGACATAATAGAAAAAAATGTTTTAGGTTATTGGAGTAACAGACAAGAATTATATTCATTTTAGGTGTGAATTCAGCTTACTTTTGAGTCAAGGAACTTCTGAGCCAGCTCAGCATCCTCCAGACAGCAGTTTCCTGAGAAGTAGGTGGTAATTCCCTAAAGAAAAGAGAAGCAAAAATACTTCATGAGCCATGAGTTTTCTCATAGGGGTCACAGTGGTGGGTCACCTGGAAGTTTGGGGTTCAGTGGCTTCCTTAAGGGCACATCAGTGGTGTTGGCAGGGAGGCTAAAGACGCTAGCCTGTCGACTATCGGATCTGCTACTTTTAAAAATATTTAACATGAGTAACATCTCAAAAATGAGAAAAGGGGAAGCGGAGAGGAAGAAAAAAATCCTGAGACCTTTTGGATTCAAACAGCTGATAAAGAGACCAAACCAGTGCTTAATATGCAGAATTTCATTTGCCAGATCTATCCAGTCTTGACAACACAATAGATCTTTCATCAAATATTACCAGGCAAAATAGTTTTGGTCCAAGCTGACTTGAATTCACTGAACTCCCACCTTGTCGCCCAGCCCCAGCTGTTTTTGTCTGTCTTCCAGGGAGTAGAGAAGACACGAGCAGCTGTCCCACAGAGCCTCCATCTCAGCAGACTGCTCCTGAAACGCCTGGCTGGCCCAGACCAGAGCCTTCAGCTTGTCCTGTGTGGATATACCACAGATGCAGAGAGCTTAAAAATATATTGCAGCGGTGGTAAAGGAGCATTACAGATCATAAACACCTTATAATACACTCACATGCCGGTGTATTCAGTACACTGAAGCTCATACCGACATGTTTTTATTGATGATGTGTTAAAGAAGTGTTGATTCAACAGAAGCTGACACCAGACACAGCAGATCTTCTTACCTTAGGTAGATTTGGGATAAACTTGGTGTCTCCGAAAGACTTGTAGTTTCCCATGTTGGCATACAGACCTGCTGCATACACCAAGAAGGCCTGAATTTCACACACAAAAATAAATATGATAAAAATAATTTTTTTAGTGTGTGGCATAATGAACAGCTTTATATGTTTGTACTTGGCGGCAATAAAAAGCCACAGGCCATAAGAGATCGATACCTGGTACTCCTCAGAGCTGAGTCCAGCTGCTGTAGCGACCTGTGCCAGCTGTGAAGGCGTCTGCTTCCTGAAGATTCTCTGCAGCAAGACAAAGATGTCTGCAGATTCGGGGGATGTCTGCAGCAGCACTGCCAGACCACCATACCTAAGACAGCCAATGTTTTTTTTAGTCAGCAGGGTTTCAGTTCCTTAATAAACTAAGTCTAAAGTCTGTACTCTTTAATACAGGCAAGATATTACTTTCAACATTTAAGACCTCTATTGATTTCAGTAGTGTTGCTTTGAGCTTGCTACATCCTGAGATTAGTAACATACCAGGCGGCACGTGACAGGTAGTGGGCATACATCTTCTCCTGAGGTGAAAGCAGACGGAAGGCTTCACCACAGTCAAGTGCAGAGACCCCAATGTCATTTGGGAGGTAGTACTGAGAGTCCACCATCTTTAGTCTGAGGTTCAGCACTGACGATAAGGAACTGAATTAAGAGAGAAAGAAAAGAATGAGAAAGAGAGGAGTAAATGAGGTAGAAGAAAGGAAGTATGGAAGTGAGATGAGAATGAAAGGTAGAGGACAAAGAAATGAGAGAGGAGGGAGAGAGGAAAGACCAAAGACAGTAATGAGACAAGTGGAGTATAAGAGAAAAAGATCACAAAAGAGAAATTGCAAGTTAGAACCAATTGCATTGGCTTTTGGTTTTTTAACACAGTGAGCCCTGGGAAGTATTTGCACACCTGTCAAGCAGCCAGTGTACTGTGTAAACATACACATATCATGACTGTAATATTATATAAATGGCAGCAGATTTGCACATTCAGTAGTTGGTGTTAGTTAGTTAGGTGCACTGAGTTTAACCTAATGCAGTCTAATACAACAGCCCTGCAACAGATACTCCCTTCATGAAGATTATAATGTTAGGTTTTTGTTGAAACTGATTTAGAGAGGTGTTGATTCAACTGTCCAGCTGTTTGAGGTGCTGTTGAACTGTAGTGCATTATGAAGAAAGGTGTCCCTGTTATTTAGCACACTCTCATTGATATACTGCAAATGGGTGGATAAAAGAATAGTAATATATGATACGATCATTGAATCAATAAAAACTAGTGAATAACCATCAACATTTACCAGAAGTCTAGTTGTTTTGTACAACTAACAGCCCCAAACCCTAAAAATATTCAATATAGAATTACTTGAAAACACAGAGAAGGACCAGATCTTCATGTCATTATAAACTGATTACCAAAATTATTGACTATTATGTTAGTGTCTATCCACTAACCTACAACTTTTAGTTAAAACAAAATTACTGATTCATTGGATGGATTCTGCTGTTTATTGTGTTTTGGGATCTCATAAAACACTTGATAGCTCTGAAGAAGCAGAGGAAGAAACTGCAATGACTGAAGTAGTGATACTGTTAGGATATTGTTACAGCACAATGAGGTAAGTTAACAGCTAGAGTTAAGCTTGGGACGCAGACAAAGGTAACATATCTATTAAGAGCTTATTCAAATTACATCTGTCCAATGGAAATAAAAGTTGCTGATCCTGAACCTTGATCTATTTAGATAGCTGACCGTGGCACAGATTTAAGAAGAACCAGTTAACAGTAATTCACAGAATCCAGTTTTCTCTTTCACTTTCCACTAAAACCAATAATAGTAAAAAGTTAAAGACAAGGACTTATATGCCGAGAGTAACACGTTTGTGTGCACCTTTAAAATTAGCAGTCAACTAACAGCAGGACAACACTAAAACCACATAATAAAATAAATACTAAAAAAACGTTTGGACTTCAGGCTACTGCAAACAGCTAACTCGGGGTTACCGTTAGCTCCTAGCGTGCATGCTAAGCCGATGCCTAGTGCTTAGAGCATTTAAACACACTGCCATAACTTCTGTAAGGAAAACATTAGGCGGCAAATATTATGCGACCTATTTTTGTAAATGATTTGCTACTATTCAACGCATTTTAATAGGTATATCAACTCAGCAGCTTGTTACCGTATTTTCTTCAAACAGCTCCAGCGAACGTCAAATTGCAGTCTCACGCTGTACACTTCCTGTATTCATTCAACGTTAGAACCGCCCCTCAACCAATCACAGCCTGTATTTTGTTGTAGATAGAAATTTTAACGAGTAGCATTGCCGTACTGTACGATATGCTTCCCAACGGATATGACCAAGAGTAAATGTGACATATATGAGCTCTAATATTGGTGCTGTAGACTCCACTAGACCAGACACAAAAAGATGTACAATGGAAATGCTCTGATAGACTTGTATAATTACCTAAGTCTCCTCCTATGACGGGCACATGACGAGGTGGCCGAGTGGTTAAGGCGATGGACTGCTAATCCATTGTGCTCTGCACGCGTGGGTTCGAATCCCATCCTCGTCGGTAACATTTTCCACAATCGGACACGTCTCCACATCTTCCACCCTTGAAACACTGTACGTCGGATGTGAACATAAATAAGAGAGATAAATCATATCACGGTCACGCTGCCAGGAACGTGGTAGGACAGCAACTTTTATCCCCTTCTAGTCTGAACTGTCTCCGCCCCCTACTTCCTCCACTTCTTCCTCTCTGAGGTTTAATGGCAGCTGCCATCCTTATAGTGTTGCATTTCTGCCATCTTCTGGAGTTAGTCGACCCCTACAGCACACTCAGTTGGCAGTTTAAGTACACCTAGGTTAAACTTTATGAAGGTTATAATTTCCAATTTTTGTTGAAACAGTTTTGATTCAAGTGTTGATTCAATTTTTAGTCTGTTGTGCTGTTGATCAGTAATGCATTATATAGAGAAGGGTTTCTGTTAATTAGCCCACTCTCATTGACATAAATGGGGTAGAATAATATAATAGAAACACCTGTTAGTAAAACACAATAGCATCAGAGATCCTGGCTACAGTTTCTCTCTGAAATATGGTTCATGTTAGTTAGCCTGAGCTGACAGATCTCACCTCTGTAAAAGGTGGCATGTGGTTACCTACTGTACATTCATTTACAGAGCAGACTCTTTCAATGCCTGTCGATTTGGACCTTATAGACAAGCCCATTTCACAGTGTTAGGTTTGTCAGATTTCTCCCATCAGCATTTCTTCCCTATGTCCTTTCTCTCTGAATGTGACCTCAGTGCCTTGTTTTACTACTGTCATGATTTTTAATAGTATGTCCTGAAGACTAGACAGAAAGGAGAATGACTCACTACAGACCAGACTCTAAATTCTAAAGCTATCAAAATTGGCGTGCAACAGTATGCAAAATTGAAGTGCATTTGTCCTCCTCTTTCTACTCCACCCCCTTTTTTTATTGTTATTGAAAGTGAAAATTTGGCTTAGGAAAATCAAGTCTTTAATTTGTTTTTACACACACGGAGCCATAAAATCATAGCCACGCATTCTTTCCACACACACTTCTATTTGTTCATCGCCCTAGTTAGGCACTATTTCCTTTTATAACTTAGATAGGCTAACAAACCACACAGCATTTCATCAGTTTATTGGTTTTATTGAATTTTAAAAACATGATGAGAGAGTGAATTATTTACAAAGGGTGTGCAACAGGAAGTATTAAGTTTTCCTTGATGAGAGCCAGTCAGCTGTACTCCATCCAAATGGTAGTTTCAGTGACTAGTCCTCCATCACAAGAGAAATGTTAACAGACATCTGGGCGTTCAACACATCTGTGTGTGTGTGTGTGTGTGTGTGTGTGTGTGTGTGTGTACGTTTGTTTATTTTAGGGTTCATGCTTGGGCTTTGCCGTCCCTCCTGTCAGGAGGCGTTGTGGGGAGTATCCAGCGATAGCAGTCTGAGAAGCTCAGGCTCTTGTCCACAGCACAGCTGGTGCAGTAGACGATCCCCAGAGCCAGCATCACTACGAGGAACACACACAGCGGCACCAGCAGGGCCACCAGCAGCCAGCTCTTGTCGTGTTTCCGTTTGCCCTCAGCAGAGCCATCTTCTACGTCCGCTGTGCCGCTGACGTCCTCTGTACTCTCCATCTTAGACCCCTCCCCCTCCCCAGTCCCGGTGGCTGACCCGTTTGCAGTCTCAGCTTCCACCCCACCACTAACTTCCCTACCTCCTGTCTTAGCCTCATTATCAATTTCGTTGCCCGTGTTATATTTTTGAGTTGGGGATGGGGCTGTCTGATATTGCTTTGGTGACAGGTCATCCCATTGGTTCAGATAATTGTCTCGCCCATGAGCCATGTCAGGAGAGAGTCCCTCAGGGGCTTCCGTAAGCCAGTCAACGTCAAAGTTAGTGTCAGCTTCAAAGTTCGGGTCAGGGGTGAATGAGGTGGACCAGGGCATGTCATGGTTAGGGTCCACATCAGGTATGTGAGCGGAGTCACTGGGGTCAGGGGTCAGGGTGGAGTATTCTTCATCATCTGGCGAAGGCAGGCAGCTAAGTCCATCTGACTGCAGGTCATAGCCATTGTCACAGTAGCATTGGTACCCACCCATATAATTCAGACACTGCTGCTCGCAGGGCGACTCCCCCACGCACTCATCTACATCTACACACTTTCCGTCAGTGCCCGACTCGTACCCAGGGTTACACAGGCATTTGAAGGACCCCACGGTGTTTTCACAAGTGCCTTCACAGCTGCCCTCATCGAGGCACTCGTCGATGTCCACGCACTCGCCCTCATCATCTGGCTGGTACCCAGAGTGGCAGGTGCAGTGGAAGGTGCCTGGGATGTTGACACAGAGTTGCGGGCATGGTTGTTGTTGACATTCGTCTACATCAGAACATCTGCGGCCATCTGGGCCCATTTGGTAGCCTGGGGGGCATGTGCAGCGCATGCCCCGAGATGTCTCCACACAGTTATACTCACAACCCATATCCACACAGACCTGATTGATGTGGGGCTGGTCAGTGGGACCGGCGGAGTCGGAGGATAACTCAGGGGGGTCAGTTTGGCTGAGAGGGTCAGGCTTGCAGCTGTACCCATCCTCATCTATCGTGAAGCCCTCGGAGCAGTAACAGTAGTAGTCTGTGTCTGTGTTCTGGCAGAACTGCTCGCATCCATGGTCCTCGCTGCACCAGTCCTGGTTCTGTGAAGTTGAACCGGACGAGCAGAGGGGGGCATCCCTGGACCAGCCCACTGTCTCGTCGTCTCTCTCCATGCACAGTACAGTCTGCTCAGCAGGAGCATCTGGGTCCGAGCTGTCTGCAGGACATGGTACAGCAGCTACAGACCCATAGGGCACATGGGTCAGCAGGGCACTGACAAGGTGAAACGGGGTGGTGTAAACAGCTGGGCCTCTACCCTCGTCCTCCAGTGGTGGACACATTCCTTTGTAGTTGTACTGGCAAACGTAACCATCCAACGGCACCGCGCAGGAGCCATCGATCCACCGGAAGTTATCGCTGCTCTCCCGGCCGCTCTCCGAGGTGTAGACAGTCATGGCCGCACAGCGAGGGGCCGCGCAAGTCCCAGGGGTGTCTTCACGAAGCCAGTTGGTGAACTGGCCATCCTGGTCTCCTATTTGAAAATAAAGACAAGGACCAGGTCAGTAAAAGTACAAAGTGAGTCTTTTTAGTTCTCCTCTTTTATTTTTAACTGTCTGAAATGTCTCTTCTGATTTTTTATTTGCTTTTTTAATGTTCTGTCATGTGTAGAATAAAACTTCATTCATTACACAGGGTTTCATTCATTTGGGGGTGGGCGTGTAGTAGTATACATTGCTGTCAGATGCATTGGCTTTTTTGATATTGCCACTAGGACTTGCCTGCATATATGGGCTTTAAAATGCCAGTTATTTTGTAGCATTATTATTTTATAGTCCCTCTATTGCTTCCATTGGTGAGAGTAGAGAAAATGTGAAGGTGCAATAAGTGTCGAGTTGCTCTTTTGTTGAACTTTTGGCAGACCACACAATGTACATGGCATTTAGCCCCATAGTTAACACTACACTTTTTTTTGCAGCAAATTGAGCGTATCTCTATCATCATTCACTGTATTAACACACTTGACCCACAAAACTCACAATGGATTATCCAAGGTTATAATGGAAGTTTTTCTTGAAAGACACACCACTGCTGAATATTGTGAATGTAATTAGTCAAACTTGTGAGCACCACATACAAACTTCCATTCACTTGCATTGTACTTGTGTAATGGTAGAAATATCAGCAATGTATACCAAAACTATCTGCATGGCAAGTTTTTTTTTCTGGGTAAACCAATAATTTAAATGATGATAGAGGATAAAAACAGGTAAGTTGACCACATAACTCTTGTAAATTGAATGTCTTTTCTAAGTGAAGACAGAGGCAGACACACTGAGTGATAAAAAAAACCCATCTGGTTTTTAACAGGCGAGGTTTGTGTAATGACTAAATCAGGTTGAGGGGTAGCAGTGAGGTCAAAAGGGGGTTGAACTTCCACTGTCGCGCCAGCTCCGTCTCTGTGAAACAAAAGCAGTTAATGTAATAACCATCCAGTGCAGAGCTCTGGGGGCTGGCCCGGGTACCGAAGTCTGACAGAGAGGTTACATTTTTGGCTAGAAATAGTTCCAGAACCAATTTAGTCGAGAAGGTAATTAACTAAGTAATGAATTTCTGACCACATCTAGCCTCTGTAATGCTGGCCCATAGATTTTCCATTAGATCATAGTCAGAAACCTAAATGCTTAATTGTAAGACAAAATGTACCATTAGGTAGTTTTTTCTATTTTAGGAACATTTTATTTGAGCCCACTTATTAAAAAATCCAATAAAATGGTTGATATAGTGATGGAAGTCAATATTAGGAACAGTGAAGGATGAAATGTGAAAAAGGTGAGACTTTGCCTGTGACCCAGACGAATCCTCTGAGTGGCCGGGTGGACGAACACTGGCGCGGAGGTCTGTGCAGCCCAATCCACAGGCGAAACCTTAACCTGCTCCCCTGTGCCTCGATGGCCGACAGGAGCTCATGGACCACACCCGCTGCCTCGTGGGTATGCATCGTTGCCAGGGTCCCACCTCGCTCCCGACAGCTCCGCCCAGCCTCCCTGAAGGTTCTCTTCTGCAGGAAGACAGTGTAGCATCCCTCCGGGTGGCAGAGTGCATCTTTCTCCGCCAGCTGAAGCCTGGCCGCCGGCTGCTCCGCCTCTGTCTCCCTCAGCCTTTGGCCTTGGCTTCCAGGAGCCAGACAGACCATGAGCAGCCACAGGACACACGGGAGACTCATGCTGCTGCAGCTGCTACTGTTCCTGATGGTCTTTTGCATCCTCCACCAAGACATGAGTTTTAAACTAGGCCAACATTCAAATGAGTATCCCAACCTGTCTATCAAAATAAATAACCAAATCGAGGAAGGTAACTGTCTTCTCTGACCTCCTATGCAAACAAACCTGACCCAATTTCTCCCACTTCAATTAAATTAACAAAGTGCAACTTGCCGCCCTTGAATTTTTCTATCCTGTTTGTGTCTTTAAATAAATAATCTGGTCTAAATGACCTTTTATTCAAAGTAATCTGAAGCAGACGAGTCCAAAACTGACATCTAATTACCTTAATTTACCTCAGATTGCCCAAGCCTTTAGACAAATAACCCTACAATGCAAAGTCGATCAAACTCCATTCATCAGCAAACTATCAGGGTTAGGGTTAGGGAGTTCACAAGATACTATATAAAACTAAAATAAGCCAATGCAGTCCAGTGGAATCTCTTAGAAAGTCCAGCTGAGCCCAATACAGGTCCAAAATAAAGTCCAGTGAAGTACCAGTGGAGTCCAGACCTCAAAATTTGTTGAATGGAGCAATCTGCCCTTCAGTTAACTCCAAAAGTGTTAAATACAGTCCATCATGAATCTGATGAATTTCAGTGACAAAAACCTTCTCCTGTATCTGATCCTGCTGGGGCTTTCTTGCCTCTGCAAAGTTGGCTCTGTGACTGAACCTCAGAAAGAGAGAAAGATGGGGGAGGGTGGAAAGGGGGGGGAGGCTACGTAGAGGAAAAAGAATTGTGTGTTTTTGGAAGAGGGGGCTGGTAAAGTGTGCGAGTGTATAAGGGAAGGCTGGAGGGGTTGAGGGGTTGGAGTGGTGGGGTGGTGGTGGTGGTGGTGGTGGTGGTGTGTGTGTGTGTGTGTGTGTGTGTATGTGTTGGGGGGGCGGCAGAATTGAAAACCCTCAGAGAGTTATGAAAACCATACGGCACCATTCTGTCCCCCCATCTTGCCTATGGCTGCAGACACACAGACACACAGACACACACAGACACACACAGACACACAGACACACAGACACACACACACACACACACACACACACACACACACACACACACAGCCTTCAAGCATGCTGCACAGCATCCACAGGAGTGGAAAGTGTTTGTCAGCTCTGTGAGATGCAAAGATTGTCTCCCCCCTCTTCTTCTTTTTTCTCCTCCACCTTCTGTCTCTCTGTCTGTCTCTCTTGTTCTGCTCTCATTGTTTTTGTGTCTCTATTTTTTAATCTCATCCTTTCTTCATCCCTGTCTTTACATCACCCACTCTGTTTCCTCTTTTTCTCTCAACCGCCCCCCTTCTTTCTTTTTGTCTTTCTACCAAGTCTATACCAGCTGGAAGTTTTTTACAGCCCAATGGAAATATTTGAGTATGGAACAGGAATACCTGTTGGACCCTGCATAAATGTGTTTGTGTGCATGTGTATGTGTGTGCGTGCGTTCATTCTTACACTGGTATACAATAACTTTGTATGGGCACAGATGTCTAATTGTATGCATGAGTGTTCTTCAGTGTGTGTGTGTGTGTGGCTACCACTCGGGGGCATGAGGAGGAGAGGAAACAGGAAATGCCAGATGTGCATCAGCCTGACCTCTCGGTAGCTGGGGAGCAGGGGTGTAGACTAGGGGTACCTCCACTGCCGTCACATGATCTGTCCGCCATGAATGGTACGTCTTGTGCAAAGTCAATGAAAGAAAAAGAAAAAAATATGATCTTTTTCATTTTCCTCATAACTATATATATTAAACGTAGCCAATTAGTGTGATTTGGGGGTTCAAACAGGAATGTCACAGATTTGAATTTGCCCGTGACAAACAAGTGGGCGAGAGACTGTAAATGAAGGTCTACCGCACACAAACAAGCTGAACTGTTGAACAATCCCGAGCAACATGAGTGGAAAAGTGCTTGGGCAAACAATAGAAGTTCACATCAATGCTCATCACGTTTCCTCTCTTTGGAAAGTGTGACAGCACAATTGAGGCAGCTTAGTGTCGTTATTATAAGCTGCAACTTTCCTCCAGGACCGCTGCTGTTCAACGCAGCCTTAAAAATGACAGCAACATTTCAGCGGCCGTAGCCTCTTTAATACACGGATGATGGGATGGAAAAGTCATGCTGTATATGTCGTTGAATCAGTTATTAGCCACAGCCAGTGAGTGTGTCCAAGCCTGTGTTCTCCCTGTGTACAGCAGATGAGTCGGCTGGCTGTGGCGTGTTGGTTTTGGCAGACAGAATATATACAGTCTAACTGTTCGGCAGTCTTTTCCAGTTATGTAACAACTATCGGAACCAGAGGGAGAACAAACATCAAACCTCAGGATCCTGGAGAACCTAAAGAGCCTTTTGGTCTTGTTCCCCACCTCCTTCCCCCTCCTCCTCCTCCTCCTCCTCCTCCTCATCCCTCATCCTCTTCTGGTCTTCCTTTGCTTTTCTTTTTCTTGGACTACCCCCATCCTCCTCTCCTCTCTTCCTCTCCTTGTTATTCTTTCATCCCTCACGTCCCTCCTCTCTTTTCTTGTTGCTCTCCTCCCTCTTCTTATCTCCTTGTTACTCCTCTCCCCCTCTTCTTTAAGTCTCATTAGCCGGGCTCCCGAGTCAGCAATCTCTCCCCCCAGAACGCCTGCTTTTTACCCCAAACCCTCAACTCTCGGTCTGTTTATTCTATCATTCAGCCCGGTTAACTCCTCCTCCTGCTCAGACAGCCACGCCCCCAGAAGCACATTCCAGAAATGTAATTGATAGAACAGACAAAACTTCTCCTTTCCATAGTCCTGCTCTCCCCAATTCCCCCCTTTCGCATTAATCTACTTACAGTACCTCCAAGCTGCTCTATCTCCAACCCAAAGACCTCTAATGGAACATACAGATTTCTTGATTTTATATTCTCCACCTCCCTGGTCACAGACTACCTTCTACCTCCTTGACTCCTAGCCACTTGCCACATATCGTTACTGGCTCTAATTCTTTCTCAACTTCTAGCTTCCAAGCAGCTGAACTGTACACTCCAGCTCTTTGGCCTCTCCATCACACTTCAACCACTCACGCAGCCCAGTAGCTGTTCTTGATTTGATGTTCTTTGGTGGCCACTAAACCTTTGGTATCTGGATCGATGACACATTTTTTCAGGGCAAAGTTGTGTTGCTCAACCATGCTGGAAAGGAAGTGTTTACATGTTTACAGATGGCCACGCTGGAAGGCAGAGTGAAAAGCCAGCAATAACCATTTAAATGTGGAGATAACAGCAAACATGCAGACAGTCAATCCTGGGCAGTATTCAGAAATAGTAGCGCAAAAGAAGACGAGAGCTCGCAAACAAACTTTGTCTGCTCTGTCACCTCTGTGCACCAGGCCAACGTTTGTGCAAATGTTGGATTGTCGCTCAAGTAACAGAAATTGTTGGATACAGCGTTTAAAATGCGACCTAAGTGCCTGCAGCCGTGCTAGCAGCAGCTCTGTGAGACCGTAACTTTAAGCTAAAATCGGACCAGCAGGATAAATCTGGGTGGGGAAAGAGAAAGAGAAGCACTTGCCCCTCCCTGACTCCTGATCTCCCTTAGCACTACTGAGGAGCCCTTAACACCCAACAGATCAGACTGTGTTTGTACTGGGTAACTTCCAGCTGTGCGCAGGGAGCACTGGTAGAAAAAAATAGAACCACGTATTTATTTGTATGTATTTTAACACCTTAGCTTTGTGTCATGAGTGCACATGGATTTATTAGTAAATGTTTTGTTGAACAAATGTGTTAAATGAATGGAAATATATTTACCCTATAAACAAAAAACAACCATTGGCAAACTAATAAATCATGTTATTTTATGTATTCCACAAAATATAAACTGTAAGACATTATTTTCCAATTGCATATATGGAAATATATATTTCTGCTCCTGCATGCAAGTGCGTGGATGTAAATAGGCCAACTCACAAAAGGACAAACAGCCTGGAAAGTAATTCATTTTACAAGTGTCATACTTTTCCCTGCTTTTGCTTAAGATGATTAAAAGAAAACCTTTTCTTCTTCTCTTAAAATAAGTAGGACTGTTGCTGGCCCCAAGGTCAGCAAACTTCCCCAGTGATGTCAAGGAAACTAAATTGTTGTTTCCTCACTGTCTTGGGTCAGTGAAGCATAAACTCGCCCCATTCAGGCCTATTGAAGCATTTGTGCCATATCAAATACAGCAGGACACGTCAGTTGTTCATTTTTCCCAACCACTGGTGTCTTATGTCACACACACACACACACACACACACACACACACACACACACACACACACACACACACACACACACACACACACACACACACACACACACACACATTGAAACGCGCACACACATGCACATGCACACACTGAAGCAATTAGCTGCGGCCTTGTGGTTAAATAATGGAGTGTAGGCATTCCTGGTGATTTCTGTGGACTGGAGGAAAAAGACGATACTTTTATCCACTTCTTCTACAAGGTCCATATGTTTCATCTTTCATAGCAGACATGAATGCCCTCCTTCCACACCCAGACTGTCAACAAATCTTCACCACAAACATCTGAGCAGACTGGGGATCGCTGTCTAATTGTTCAATCCAGAGAGAGTAAACTCCTGCCAGCTGAGATCTACAGTTCCTGAAGCCCATCAACTAAAAATGTTTGGACACTTCAGATGTAAGCTTGTTGGTAACCCTGCATCACAGCTTTCTAAATAGCTATGATGACAAGAGATTTACAAGTTAACCTTTATTTGACCAGGTAATATGCTTTTCAGCCATTTTCTCCTTCCTTCATGTTCATTCTCACTCACGCTCACAACTGGGAGCTGCCCAGTACAAACACAGCCCCATACCATTATCTACTGAGCAGTTTCAGAAAAACAACTCAGATTTTCAGATTGCAGAATAACAACCCCTCAGTGCATGGGCAGGATGCGGGAAATCTCATTAGTTTCTTCATTTAGAGATTCTCATTTATAAGAATACTCACATGACATTCTTTAATCTGTTATACAATGGAAAAAGGGGAAATAAATACCACTGTGTGAACAGCTGCTACTGAATTTTTCGGTATGGAGTCAAGTTTAAAACAAACATGGCTGCAGATGGAAACTGCAGTGACTAAGCTCTAGCTGTCCACAAAACATTTTTCAGCTTTGGAGAAAAAAAAAAAAGAAAAGAAAAAGCAACATGACAAGTAAAAGCTGGAGTGACACTAATATATGAAAGAATCATATACGTGTAAACAAACCTCAGACAAACAGAAACCCTGGTTGTCAAGGTTTGAAAAAAAAAAAAAAAAAAAAAAAAACTGCTGAGAGGCAGAAAGAGAGATGGAGAGAGCGCTGGGAGAGGATAATTCCTGACAGATTATTCCTTTACCAGATGATAGGCTCAGCTTTTCCATAGACACAGCCATGCACATGCACACACAGACGCACGCATACATACTACACTTCTTTTGTAGAATCTTTCATGATACACTCATATTTCTCCAAGGAGAGAGCCATTTGCGTGTGCGTGTGCGTGTGTGTGTGTGTGTGTAATGGTAAATGCATTAACAGTGAGAAGAAAGGATTATGACTCTACAAGAAAGGGACTAGACACAAAGCCTGTCGGACCTTTGAGATAACCCAGCACTTCTCTCTGCACCATTTCTTCTCTCTTCCTACATAAACTTCATATTTTGCACCTCACATCCACATCCCTCATGTGTCCTGTTCTCAATTGTGGCTCAAAAAGCTGCTTTGTGAACTGACTCAGCATCAGCAAAGGAAGGTAAATTATTCCCTAACCACAATGCTAAAATCTTCTGCAGACCAGTCCTCTGCACTGAAGTCGAATAACAGCCTCTCTTTCTTCCCTCTCTATTGTTCTGCTTGTCTTCGTTTCACATTCCCAGCTGTGAGGCAGCGGCCACCTTACAGTCTCAGTCGGTGGCTGCCAAATCAGAGGTTGTAGGATTTTTATCTCTGCGTAATTCTCAGAGGAAAAACACCGGGGAGGTAAATAGGTAATACAGTCGCTTCTTGCAAAAACTCCTGTCAAGCTTGATGCAGAGCAGCAAAGTCTTCCGCCCCCCCCAAAAAAAATAAATCCTGAAACTTTCAGCAGCCAGCAACTGAAGTCTGTGCTGTTGTACTGGAAAGGACCCAAGTATGACTGAGATGAAATATATGAAAGTGAAGCAGAGACGGAGCATGATGAGAAATCAGCAGTCTATCCTTGGATAAATAAAGATTTGAAAAAAAACCCTCCTTAATTCCCTTTAAAGCTTTTCATAGTCGAACACGCTATAAATCCTAGTGTGTCATCAGATGTTAGTTGGTGCTAAATGTAATGGGGAGTTGGTGTTGTTACAGACTCACTGCTCACACACACAGAAGAATCAGATGCAATAAGTTCAAATTAAAGGGATAGTTTGACATTCAGGAGAATATGCTCATAGAATTTCTTTTTGGATAGATAGATAGATAGATAGATAGATAGATAGATAGATAGATAGATAGATAGATAGATAGATAGATAGAAAGATACTTTATTATATCTATATCTGGATGGTAAATATAAATCTACTGCTAGCAGTCGTTAGCTTAGACTATTACTCCCTATATCACATTATATTCCATAACAAACCATATAAATCTTGTCTAGTCCGGTCTAGTCTAGTGCGTGCATCTGCAGAAGTGCATGTGAATTAACTTTGTCTTCTCTGGTTTAGGTTGTAAACACAGTTTTTATAAAGAGCTTGCCAGTCTGTCTCATAAATCCTAACCGACACAGCCTTTCACCTCTCAGTCCTAACCCTTCACTATTTCCACTGACCCTGAACAACCCCTCTCCTCTCCTCTACCACCTCCTCTCCTCTCCTCCCCTCCTTTCCTCTCCTCTCCTCTACTCCTCTCCTTCTCTCTTCCCCTCCTCTCCTCTCCTTCTCTCTTCCCCTCCTCTCCTCTCCTCCACATTCTGAATTTCCTTGGGGACACACTCATGTTTCCCCCTATCCTCCCCTTTCCTTTTCTTTTCTCCATTAATCTTCTCTTCTCTTCTCTTCTCTTCTCTTCTCTTCTCTTCTCTTCTCGTCTGTTGGCAATCCTATTGTTGCTTCTGGCTGTAACCATTTCTTCTCACTATCTTCAGGACAAGTCTGCCTTTCATGGCCTTATTTGTCCTCATAATGTGACTTGACATAGTCGTCTCTCTCCACTTTGGTTCCTTTCGTGTGTTTTTTGGCCGCAGTGTCTGTGTTTCTGTCCGTCTCTCTCTCTCTCTGTCTGCATATGTGTCTCTCTCTACTGCTGTCTCCTCTACCGCCTTCCGTTTTCACTCAGTCATTCTCACACTTCATCTGTCTTTCTCGGACACACACACCTCTCTCTCTCTCTCTCTCTCTCTCTCTCTCTCTCTCTCTCTCTCTCTCTCACCCAGGGAAAGTTGTTCTGGTGTTGAGTTTCAATACAGTAGGAAATATTTCGACCATGCAGGAAATGTCTGAACTGTTAGAATCGTTCTCTTCTCACACACACACACACACACACACACACACACACACACACACACACACACACACACACACATATACACACACACACAGTTTTAACAGCAAGGTGACTGTATTGCAATTAACTTGATCTAGCATACAGGCGCGGGAGCGGGAGCCAGGCTGCAGACGGGAATGGCACCATAGAAGAAGGGGTCTGTCAGCGGGAAGAGCAGCACCAGAAACAGCAGGGCTCCCATCAGATATAGGAAGAGTAGAGCTGTGCGTTGAGGGTGCTGCAGGGCGGAGCCAATGTCAGGCAGGCCCTGACTGTTACAGAACGAGTGGCACAAAACTGGGCCCACAATATGACCTATAGAGAGAGACAAGAGACTTAATGAGGCGTGGTCTGTGGTTGAGTAGCGAGGAAATGCGCTGTCCTGTTCTCTCCACATCTCACCAGTTCTCATGAATATGAAGGCAGTGAAGGCACCAAACACAGTTGTGTACAAGAACTGCATCCCTGCAACAGAACAGCCGCATTTATACTTTTCCTCTACAAAATCAATATGATAGATGCTTATTATATCTTTAGCATGTCCATGCTATAATCAAGCAAAGCTGATAGAGGTTGTGTAATACATAAACTAAACATGAACCAAGGTTTAGATGAAGATGTCTGTGGTGCATGAGATTTAAAAAGCTATTTAATCCATGCAGCTGTGAGATAAAAGCATACATCAGCCGATGCTTGCATTGTTTCACTTTGGTTTACTTGAGGAGAAGTTTGAAAGCCAGCTGACCTGCCACCAGAAGAATGACTCTCATACTATCCTTCTGGAGGCGCCGTTGCTCTTTGATGTGGTGGAAATGAGCTAGAATAACACGGTAAAAGAGCTATGAAGTGTGGGTTAAATGTAAAGTTTGTTTGGTTAACAAATATCATGTCATTGAAAATAATCTTGCACTTACTAACAGGTATTTAAACAAAAAGAACAAAAAACTTTCATTCATCCAGTAAACAAAAGGCATTCATTTAATTCATGTATTTCATCATTTGTTAATCTGTAAAAGAGTCTAATCTTGAGTTGGTAAAGTCTGAAAATCTGGTTGCCACACCGACACCGAAGAAGAGTGGAGCCATAAAGATGGCAGCTGTGGGTCCTGCACAGGGCACCAGCATGGGCAGCATGGCCCCTCTGAACACCAGCTCCTCCGTCACTGGCGCCACCACCTGGTTCCTGAGCCACACTACGTCTCCTAGTGAGAGTCTCCACGACTGAACATCTGGGAAAATTAAGTCAGGACTTTACTATGTATGACATAAACATCAAATACATACAAAGCACATATATATACACACACAAAGTATAACTCACCCAGTGCAGACTGCAGTTCCGTAGTGAAGCCATTAGGGTTGTCCATTGCGGAATGAACCAGGGGACCAAGATAAAAAACCTGATGTTTAGAATAAAACCAGTTGTTTATAACATCCAGTGGAAGTATATAAAAAGAGATTAAAGATGGGGATCTAGAAACAGCAGGGCACAGCTTTTCAATGTGTGGTTTAAGGATGCTCATGGGATATCGCTACAAAATGCAGTAATTTCATGGAGGTTGTAAAGCCATGCTGTAATGCAACAGGAATGGAAACTGAGTCTCTGAAATGTCAAAACTGCCTTAGTGCAGCATAAATAAAATGTTCTAAGAGGGAAAGAGGATCCACAGAGTACCGTTTCTTTCATCCAAGTAGATTTACCTTAAAGAATCTCAGGTTGACTTTAGGTCTGGCAGGTTAAAGAAAATAAGGTAGTAAAAATAGTTAAAAATGAATAAAATGAATGCTTTTTTTATTGTGTTTGTTTTTCCTCAGATCCTGAGATGTATCTCTCAGTGCTCCTTGCCAAGCAAAATTATCGAACCAGCTGCGAAAAGCAGGTGCTCAAGTTGCAGAGAGTCTAATTCTTGTGATTTTAACAAAGCAAACATTTGCTCCAGATGGTTTTTAGGGATAGAAACATCATCTTTTTCTTGAGGGGCTCATCCGTGTGAGGACTCTGACGTACCATGGTTAGTAGCAGTGGCAGTATGAGTGCAGGAACAAAACCTTCCAGACGAACCCCCATCAGCTCCCATACAGACGCATCGACCTGGAAGGCCAAAATTTACCCTTATGAACAAAACCTTTACACTAAAGTGACTGTAAAGTTAAGCTGATGAGTGACCCCATATGACCCCTTATGTATGGTGAACATGCCCCTCGGATTGAGGACACAGCCCTTCACCTGGATGGGTTCAGGGTTCAGCCCCCACTGTGAAGTGTCCTTGAGAAAGATATTGACTCCCTGTACGGAGGGATGATTGTTACACAGTGTGAACATGATTATCTGAGCTACGCTGAGCTACATGTAATGCCTGTAGCTGTACTGTGCTAGTGCTATTGATACTTCTGTAATCTAAAACTGGAAATAGAAATGAGCCTGTCTACACTAAGTTACCAGTTTATTAGGTACACCACAGTCTGATGCAAAGGACACAAGATTATAAAAGTCGCTTTTTGTTCTATAGAAGCGCAGCACCTGCAGGGTGTAGTTTGTGGTGCTGCTGAACTGTATCACATTATACAGAGAGGTGGGTCCGTCATTTAGGCTATCCTTGTTGATGAGACACCTGTCAGTATAAATCAATGGACCTTTTTCACAGCAGACCTTTTGACTTATCCAAGTCAAGTAAGTGCACTTGTGTGCAGGAATACGGTAGTTCAGCGGTTGAAAAAAAAGTAGTGCGAAAAGAAAGTTTTCACAGGAAGATAAACCGCTGAAAATATTCTATAGGTTTTGTAAATGTAGTTGGACAACTGGGTTTTGTATTTACATATTTGAGAAAAGAAATGTGTTTTTGCCACTGTGAAAAACCGTAGTAAAAATGTGACAAGCTGATAATTGAAGAGACATACTGTGATACAGATGATGAATTCTACTCACCCTGATATCAGCCCAGTGAATCCATGCCTTCACTGCTGCAGGTGACAGTGCAGAGACCAGCAGCACACTGACACAGCGACGCTTTATCACACTAGGATGGTCCCTGTGCGTATACACAAACACACACACATACACACACAAAAGTTTAATAGCCCAGTCTAACAGCGCTGTCACAGAACTGCTGGTGTGTTGTATACCTGGGTAAGCTGCTTCTCCAGACATATAAACTGCCAACGTACACACAGGCGAGCAGAAGGCAGCTCAGCACACACACCCAGCACCTTGTATGGGCGTGCTCCACCTGCCTTATAAGACCATGTTCTAGTTCCAGCATGGCAAAATTGAGGGTGTGAAATCAGAGTTTCAGGAGGTTCCTCAGGTGAGCTGTGGCTAACAACAACAGCTCAGCTTCATCATGCTTTGGACTGGCTCAATCCAGTCTGTCAATTCAGATTAAAGGGAGCTGCTTAGCTCTAATACTCTCTACTGAGAGGACACATATGGAGGTGTGCGCGTCCACACACAAACACACAGGTTATAATTATTGTCTTTACTGATCCAGTTGTATGCAAAAGTGTAGGAACCCCTGGGCAAATTACATGTTTTGTAGATTTTTGAATAGAAAAGAAAAACACAACCCTGTATTTTATTGCATTCGACCGCCTTAAACATGGGGGTAGAATAAAATCCACTAAATAGCAGCAAATACTGGATGGAAATGTCACGCAGTCATTCAAGAAACTGAAAAGAGGTTGGCTTCTATAACAGGACAATGATCCAAAGCAGACCTCAAAATCCACCATTAATTACTTCAAGGAACACAAGATGAAACTTTTGGAACGGACCTCACAGTCCCCCCCCCCAACCTGAACATGATTGAAAATCTGTGGTTGGATCTGAAACATGCTGCATGTACAAGACAGCGTAAAAATCTTGAAGTGATCTGCAGGATGAGCGATAGAATCAAGAAGAGAAAGACTCTGAGCTGTTGACTTTTAGCTACAGGGGTTTTATTTACTCATTTTCACTTAAGAAAAAAACGAAATGTATTACTTGCCCGGAAGTGGCCAAAGTTAAACTATATCAGCTACAGCACAAGGACTAGACACAAGAAGATCACCTGTAAAACCTGTAAAATAAAACCATCCCAGATATCAAAATAAGTCTTCTTCTGGCCCAGTACACGCCCAGTTCCAGGGCCCAAATCCGGTCCATATACAACATGATTGTAAGATTCTACTTCCACGTCTGGATCAATTATGGGTCACACAGAAAATCTTCTGGCTGTCAGTCAATATAAGAGGATAATAGCTGGAATCTGCCCAGATATGGGCCAGACTCAGGCCGAGGACCAAGGCATTTTACTATCTGGGATAGCTCCATAATAAATACTCCATGAATCTCATAATGTTAAATGTTGGTTGAGACTGTTGAGAGGTGTTGATTCAGCTATGCAGTCTTTTTGTTTGGTAAATTATCACACTCCGGATTTGATGGGATGAAATGAGAAGCAACATAAGAGTTTAATGAACTACAACGTCAAGGGGAATACTTCTTCTAGCAAATAGTTGTGGTTGGGAGGTAACTCCTTTACATGCAGAGGTTAATTTACAGAAACAATGAAAGACAAAATCCGAGTTGTGATTAAACATATTAGCCTTTGTAGAGAAAAACGTAGTAGTTCCCTGACCGGGAATCGAACCCGGGCCGCGGCGGTGAGAGCGCCGAATCCTAACCACTAGACCACCAGGGAAGTGCTCACAGCTCCGTGACGATGGTTAAAGTTTTTGAAGGAAAAAGCACGTCTCTCGTCAATGGCTTCATATATTTTAGTAATACATTGTGCAAAATGAAAAAGAACAAAAAAATAAATCAGAAGTCAACGTTCATGTTTTCAAAGGTAGGTCCATCCATGACGTACTGTTCCACAAGATTACATATATCTGAACAAACTTCATTTTCCGACTTAGCCCTAACGACGCTGTTGTAGCCTACACCAGTGATTTCCAACCTTTTTCTGCCCAAGGCACCGTGTCACCGTGTTGTTCTGCTTTGCAATAAGCCCCACTAGCATGTCACTTGCCTCCATCGCCTCATCAGACACTTTCACACAATCCAACAAGCTGTCTTGCTGCCTCGGATCACGTGCTCTCCTGGAGTAGGCCAACTCTCTCGCAACGTGCTAGGGATGTTTGGTTTTCCAAGTGCCTTTTAAGCTTGCTTGGCACCATGTTAGCATTAGCCAACTTCTCCCGACAGATGACGCACTCGGGCTAGGGGGTAGTTAACATCCCATCTGAAGCAATAAGACAGGTAGCTCTCGTGATACTGGCTATTGACTTTTTTTTCACTTTTGTCTTGGTGTTGGTTCATTTTCTGCTCTGGTGTCTACAGTTGTTCCCCTCCTTCGCACTGGCTGTCTATCAGGGCCATGGATGGCCCTTTGATGTGTCACACAGTAATAATTCCCACCATCTGATAACTGCTCCAACAGCGAAAATCGGGGTTCCCGGAGGTTATTGAATGCTTTTTTTAAGGGTATAGAACTTACCTCTGTCTTGGGAAATGAGTGCATACAAAGAACTGACAAAACTCAGAACTTCTTGTATAGTTGTGTAATGCGATAATAATGGTTTGTCTCAAAATACCATGGCACACCTGGACTTACCTCACGCGGCACACCATTTGTGAACCACTGGCCTACACTTGTTTGATTTGGATGAACTAATCCTATGAGTAAGTCTGGGCAAGTGTTGGCCTGAGCGGTTTGAACTCTTAAACTGATGCAATATGTTGAATATTTTTGCATTATGCAACATCAAAAACATCTCAAACATGTAAAATAAAAATTGTATTTTGTGTATTTAACTTAAGTAATTTGATGTTTTAATTATCTTACACTTCAAAACTCACTACAGAGCTGAGGAGTTCATGACACTTCATTATACAAATATATTAATGTATCAGCTCCACAAAGGGTGTGATGAGACATTGCATTAAATATATTTGTGTTCAGAGCACTATGGTACACCTTATCAATAATACACAGAATTCAAACATAGCAAATGTAAACAACAAACCAATATTTACTATAATTATCAACATCATTCTCAACATAAATAAAGACAGCAACCTTAGGTATACAGTGTGATAGGCATACAGTGATGATATGAAGCAGAGTACCACTTAATCAGCACACCTCAAAAAGCATGCATACAGTAGTCAAACAACACAGAAATGAGGAAACAGGTTCATTTCTGTGCATAAAGCAGGCATCACAACCATATATACATTATGATTGATTTAAGGCACTTAAAATAAATACTTTAAGTTACAAACCACCATGAGCCTCCTTAATAAAACGCTTTCAACCTCCAACATCTAATAAAGAAAAAAAGTATGATATTGCAATACATGGAAATGCTTTCAGGCTTTATCAAAATGTGACATTGGAGTCATCCTGCACTTGAAAACGTGTACCCTGTACAAACAACACTGTGGGTTTGAGTCCAGCTCATGACTTCTCATGTGCAATGTCATCTGAAATGTTTGGACATGTTAACAGATATTTTTCAGGGTGGAAATGTCTGACACAGAAATGTAAAACAAACATCACCAGAAACAGAGCAGTTTCTTTTTTTATGTGTGCATATCATAAGCAACTATAAATTATTTGCCATAAAAGTTACGAGGATATGGCACATTCTGCTTTAATTTTGAAGAACAAACAAAGAAACAAAACAGGAAAACCCAGTGTTCAAATACTGAATGAACAGAAGAATACGCACACAAACACACAAAACACCACATGTGCAATAGAAGTCCAACTTTCTGACGCATCATTTAAATAAATAAAAATAGGTGAACTGAATCAAAATAATACTATTATGTTAAGACAGACTGAAAATAATTCAACTTTGACATGAACAGACAAGCATTTTTACAGAGAAGAAGAAGACAGTTTGCAGCCTCAATCTGGCAGTTCTCTGGGAAAATGAAGGCACTTAACTTAGAAAACAAACAGGAAAATACAGAGCCCCCACAAGTCCTGAAAGATTTGTTTTCATCCTGCGCACACAAATTATGAACAACCTACAAAAGTATCATCTTTTGTGACTTCAGGGGTTCAGCAGTAAAAAGCTGTTTGTGCTCCTCCTCTCTTCTCACTGAAGGACACATTTGTCTTTGTTGCTGTATTTTCTCCTCCTCATCTCTAGACCGCGCTCCAGTCGCTCGTCCTCCTCCAGAGCCCTGCACATACATTTTTACAATCATTAATCTAAAGGTTTCATTTAAAACATGGTAATCAAATAACATGAAATATACAATATATAAATATCAATTTTTAATGCTTTCTCTTTTATTTTAGGAATTTGCTATCTCCCTCCTGTGACTTTGTCTTTTTCTCACAGCTGTACACCCACACACACTCACCCTCTCTCCTTGGCGTCGATGTCTCTGATAATCTCGTCCCGTTGGTTGACCAAAGACACCAGCTCTTGGAGGAGAAGCTGCTCCCTCTGCTGATGAGTGGACGACTTCTGCCAGTCTGCAGGACAAACAGCTGCACTTTACATAATGGTTCATAAAATCATTTACTGTAAAGATGTCGTTACTGAGGACTTTGCAGATTAATGACATTTTTACACTGTGATATTCCTGCTTTCACTTCAGTAAATGATTTGAATACTTCTTCCTAACCTTCGATAGCCATCATGACCCGTAGCTCTCTGGTCAGAAGCTCAAACCTGCGCTCCAGATCCTGCTCCTCTTGCCTGTGGATGCAGTCAGTAATCAGGTGGATAAAAAGAAGTGTGCGATGTATATGAAATATACTGTTTGTGCGTGAGAGGTCTTACAGTAGCTCCAGGTTGTCCTGTCTGCGTATCAGAGCGTTCTTCTTGTTCACAAGAGTGAACCACTCCTGGATCAGTCTCTCCTCCTCATCACGGTCACTTCCTGTATATGCAGAAAAAGAAAGGACAGTTTGTACAAAACTATATGGTCTCCAAAATAAAGACAATTATTATTTTTCTACTTGCCGTTTCTAAAAGTTATTTGTTGAGAAGTGATGAGCAGAATGTGACTGACAGCAAACAGACAGTTCATTTAGATCTTACTGGCTGCTTTATACATTTAACTCTGCAGTGCCACTCCTCTCCTCTCCTCTCAAGATGTCTTTAAAAGGCTTCAGGCCGGAGACTATAAAAACCTAACCTAAGTCTAGCATAACTTTCAGCAGTACAGTTGCATTGTGGATAATGTAGGCCATGGATTCGTACAAGAAGAATGACTAAAAAAGACAGTTTCTCTGGTTCTGCTGCAAGTCCACACAAGTCTGACGATGTGTCAGGATTCCTGACAGGATATCTATTATAAAATCTAATATCGATTACGACACTGATTTGGAGTTGATTGCAGCAGTTTGGGTTCATGTATTTGTAGTACATGCACAGTATGGGCCCATGTGATTGTCAGTGAGTATTTTGCACACTGCACCACAACCACAGCCTCTAAAGGGCCGTCAGGCATCCTCTGACCACACAAATTGTCAACTTTTAGAGTAAAACCAAACCGTGAGGCCATGAATCTACTGTACCAGGTTTAAACGTGCGTGACACTCACCTGTTTCCATGAGGCTTCGCAGTCGTCGCTCCACCACGGCGGCTCTGCTGTCGATGTGCTTCTGCTCTGTCTCCAACGCTGCCAGCTCACTCAGCACATACTGACTGGTGTCCTGCAGACACTGACCACAAGCCCAATCACAAACAGACACACACACACACACACACACACACACACACACACACATATGAACATACACACAATGACAGACGGCCACAAAGAGAAGAAAAAAAGGGGGAAAGGAAATCAAAGGGAAAGAGGGAGTTGGAAAGTAAAGAGGGAGGGGGAAGCAGGAAAACAGGCAGAAGAAGAGGGTCAAAGGATTAGAGAGAAGCCAAAGTGATGGAAAAATACAATCCGTGTATCCTGGAAATACTTTCTTTATAATGAATTCAACAAAAAATGATTGGGTTGTTCTTGCAGCCATCGGCCACATTGATCATATTCATTTGATTTGATCTGAGAGTGAGAGTCAAAGGTAAAGAAAAGAAGCAGAGAAGATACGGAGCAAAGCGAGGAACTCACAACTGACCATTGTTTCTGCTTCTTGCTTGGGAGGCTGTGTCTCATCTGCAGTCTGCAACTCTGCACAAACAAGAACAAATTACAGTGTAAAAGAAGAAGAGGGAGAAGGGAGGGAAGTTTGATGCATTGAGATGTTTTTTTTTTTAAGATGCTAGCCTGATACGTCATGTACGCACCTGATTTATTAGTGTTTTCCGTCACTGTGTCTTCATCCTGAAGATTGCAAAGCTGACACATTAATAAAGAGTATTTGATAGCTTTTCCTCTTCTTAAGAATAGAATTTAAAGACTTACATTCTGCTTTACAAGCCAATATTAGTTTAAACAATCAGCTACAGCAAAAAACACAGAAAGCGTCACCTGAGTTAGTCCAGATATGACCGTCTTGGCAATGGACCGTGGGGGTGGGACCGGGGTTATCGACTCGTCGACTAAAAACAGATGAGAACAACAATCAGACGGATGGATTTAACCTCTTGAATCTTGCTATTCCCCTAAAATTTCCACAGTCACCTATATTTCTCTATAACATTAAAACTTAAAGACTAAATAAGCAACGATCAAAGTTAAAAAAAAATCCATTTAAAACATTGAAAGCTGCATCAGGACTGAGTGGGTGTGATGTGATCAGATTTCACTGACAGTGGCCCGGCAACGTGAGCGTGCAACCTGACAACTGTCATCAAGATTTTGCTAACCAGTGAAAGGAGCTCAGAGAAAACAGACACACACAGAAACAACAGAGCTGTTCTAAATCTGGTTCACGTAGGATTGCATCAGCTATAGTTAGAAGCTGACTGAGACAATATGTTGTCAGGAGATTTGAAATTAGAACAATAAACTTCATGACTCATACTGGGAGAAACACTTACATCCAAAATACCTTGTTCATGACTGACATCCGCACAGGAAAAGGAAACCTCTAGATGAGCATCATTTTACACACATTTCCATCCAATTCCGCGTGACATTTTTTGTTATCTTTGGAAACCTTGGGAAACCTACGAGAATCTTAACTGCTGTGCTGTGAACTTGATTTAATGATCTGTTTGTCCTTCTTCCTTGTCCTAGACTCTGCTCCATCACATTCCTGAGTTCCCTGGAGACACACTAATGTTTTCCCCTTCCCTCCTCTGCACTGCTGTCCTGACTTGATTCTGTTTTGCTCCATTTAATTATGTTTCTCTTCAGTTTTTTTTTTTCATGTTTCCATGGAATCCAGCTTTATGTAGAGGGCTTGAATACCTTGGGATATGCTCTAAAGCACTGGGCTGAAGAGGCTAAAATCAGCCTTGAAAATAGATGGGATGAATGCTGACAGGCTGATACCTTTAACCACTCGTTTGGTCCTCGGTGGCGGGACGACCAACGTGCTGCTTCCTCCTTCCTCCAGACTCACTCCTTCGTTCAGTCTGGCCATGCAGAAGGCGGCGGCATCGACGTTCGTGGGAGCAGGACCGGAGAGGGCGAGGCCGTAGCTGGACTGGCTGCTGTTGTGCTCTATCTGCAGCACGCTCAGCTCCTGGTTGGTGAAGTGCGAGCGGATCTGGCTGAGGTAGGTCATGACTATGAGCCTGTCGGGGACGGACAGGAGAACCATGTCGGACGGCTCCAAGAGACGAGAGATGCCCAGCGCCTCGAAACCGTCAAACGCCTGATGTCGTCGTAAAAAAGAAGCACATCATCAGTGAAGAACAGAGGGACCGGTCCATCTCACTTTAGTAGTTTAAGTCTGTCTCTGTATACGCTGTCATCTGAACAATTTCTGATTCACTCATCTGAATCGTTTTAATCACAGAAACAGTAACAATGAGCTTATTGCGCAGCAGAAAGTGATGTAGCCAGATTTTTTATTGCCCTCTGTTTTGCCTCTCAGGACACATAAAGGTTGCTCTGGAGCTTGTAGGGGCTTATGCAAAGTGTGAGGAAGACTGCAGACACTACTCTGAAATAAGCATGCCCACCTTCTTTGTGTGGAATGAATATTTAGAAGAAAATGTCAGTATCAAGGAAATTAGAGAAGAAACATTACTTGGGTGAATTTATTTTAAACTGTATTAAAACAGCATTATAAGGAGAGACCATAAAAGAGAATGGTCAAATAGAAAAAGAAGACTGTTCTTCTGTATTCTGGCCTATGAATTCTGGACCTCAAAAGCAACTTGTGTTAATAGTAAACCATTAACACTACTTATAAAACAGGGCACTAAGCAGCTGCTGTGAAAAGCTCAATACAGTAAATTTGATGAATCCAAGTCTCAATCTTACCCTTTTGTTGTTGAGCTTGATGTCATGAGGGTCTAACTGGTCAAAATCTCTAATGGGACAAAAGCCGTGAAGAACAAAATGAGAAGCAGATTGACAACATTTAAATAAATGAATCAGACTCTGAGCTGCAGTGCAACATGGAATAACGTTAAAAACTGAATGCACCCAAAGTGCATATATAATCAGTACATTTTGTCTGGATGGAAGTGATGCAGGATGGCACAGAAGGCCAGGCCGTTTCTCCAGGACGTGCTGAAGTTTGTGACCTTCACCCCCTGGTGCCCGCTGGTGATGTCCTGGCACCACTGGAGCAGCGACTGACTGGAGTTCACCAGGCCCTGGTGGAGGAGGAGGAGGAGGAGGAGGAGAGAGGGATGAGAAGAGAAATAAGTTCAGTTGTGGTTGTGTGCTGTGATTTATTGAAGCGTGTCAGACGTTAAGTGGACATCAGCGTTCTGAATATTTAACCTCCGCTGTGTCGTCCTTCCCATCAGCCTCCTCTCTGACTGTTGGAACTGGATCAGGCGTCGTAACGTCACTGGTTTCTTCCTCTGGTAACGTAGGAAGCCAAGATGTCTTCAACTCACAGTGATGGGGAGGAGTGATGTGTATGTCTGTGTGTTTCTTCTCTGGACCGTCGGGGAGGTCGGCCGGTGGGTGTTTTAGCCTGCGGCGAGACGAGACATAAAAAATAGGCAAGACAGGTGATGAATAGGAAACCAGACTTTGTTTAGAGGAAGAAAAGGAGCTCATCCAAGCAGCCTGGTATGAGCATCAGCGTCCTCGGTGATTTGGAGATATTGAGCAAGAGACATGCAAGGTTGCTAACATGACAAGGAGAAGAGAGCAGATCTCTTGATGTTAGAGGGCAGGATGGGAACACACACCATGAAGAGAATGGGTAGCTACATTTGAAGCGGGATAGATTAAGCGCAGGTCTATGCTGTTTGGAAAATGTTTAACAACCTCAAAAACCAAGCGGATACACCGAACAGTTGGATCTTTTTCTTTGGATATTCAGTTGAAAAACAGCAAATTCAACAGTTCAAACTCCACACAGCAACTTTGTGAAACGGGCTAATGTTACTGTCTCAGACTTAACAGCCGAATAACACGTTAAACATCTGTTGATATTGAATTGTAAAACTGGTGTAATTCCTTCCCAAGTCTCTGCATATCACACTCAAAACACACATTCAAGGCTCGGTGTCATTTTATAGAGCAGCACAGGTTGACGCCTCATGCTGACTTACACATCCTCCTCTCCCAGTGGCTCCTCTGTCTCAGCCAGTGATATTTCCTGCAGGGCGTCAAAGTGGGGAATAAGCGAGTGCTGATTGTGATCAATAAGTTTGATTTCTGATCGGCTCTTGGGCTCTCTGGCGTCGATATCACCGGGGGCAGGGAAAAGCCGTTTCATACTGTGAGGGCTGGAGACAGGTGATGTCTCACCTGTCATCAGGCGAATTTTAGCCAATAATAACCTCTCCTCCTCTTGGAGCTGCTGGTCTTTGGTGAGATTGCTGTGATCGGGGGTGTGTGTCGGTGTGTGGAGGTTGTCCGTTGGTGTACCGTCAGTCTCTGTTGAGTGTGGGTGCTTATTTAAGCTCGGGATCTTGGAGGGATTCATGTCTTTATCGTCCCTCATTTCAAGACTCTTGCGTGAATCTGTGGCTGCTTTGTCATCGTGTGTCTTGTTGATGTGCGTGTCAGTATATATCTTGGTGTTATTTAAGTCACAGTGTATGCTACTAGTGTTTGCACTTGGAGGAAGTGGCCAAGGCACCACCGACGACTGAACAAGTTCTGCCTCCTCATTGGCTGCCACCTCCTGGCTGTGACCAGTTTTTCTGTCATCATCTCTCTGCTCTTTCATTGGCTGTTTTTGTACCTCACCGTGTCTGAGAGCAGGTTTTGCCCTAGTTGTCTGACTGATTCTTTCCTCTTGCTTAGACACCGAAGCAGGGTTAGGATGAGGACGGCCAGCCTGACTGGTTAGGGAGTCGGGAGGTTCTGGTTTATTTGGCTGACTGGCAGCAGAGCTCTTGTAAAGGGTTTGTTCGCTGAAGGGAAGTGAGGAGGGCTTCTGAGCTACAGCAGGGGATGGGTGGCCTGGGCTGGAGACAGAAAAGGAGATTTCAGAGCTGAAGTGCTTTTGAGAAAACTGACCAGCGACAGAACCGCGGTGTTCTTATCATGCTCCATTCCCCTCGGGCAACATACCACCAATCATCTCACGCAGCCAGAGATCCGTCCTGTTACGCTCACAAAGGTCTGATGAAATTCAAAAACAAGGTAGAGCATGGTGCTGGTGCTCATTAAAGAAGGAAACCTCAAAACAAAAACTATCCAGACGTGCTTTTCCCAGTTCAAACTCTATAGACTAAACTCAAGCATTCCAAAGGTCTTGACATGCCCATTGTTTGGATGAGATTTTCCCCAGGCTTTTCCCCAGGCAGAGATCTGGCTATGTGAGATTATTCCAAACTAAAAATGTTAGAGGCAAAGAAAATATGGGACTCATCCAAAGTGAAACACGAGTTTTAAACATGCTCCAGCTTCCACTGAACTGCAGTATCCAATGACTGAACCAGTCCATGCTACGTGGCATGCTACTTAGCTGCAATGAGTAATGAACAAATACAAAGAGCCTTGTGATATTATTTGATGCCAGACACATAGTCACAGTCATGAACAGAAACACACAGGAGTGGTAGATACAGCCACAGTTAACCCTTTTTCATACTGTGTGAAGGGCCTCACGTAGGTTGTATGTGTCCCTGATAAACGGGTCCCAACATTGTAAGTCAGGGGTTTTCAAAGTCTAACCTCATGATGCTTTGGGGGATGTAAACAGCAAAAAATTTTGTTGAGTTCCTATGCGTTACAACTGTAAATTTTAGAGAAATTAGCACAATAAAAAGAAAGCAGAATTAGCTATTAACAGTTCCTGTTTACAATTTGCCCAAGGATCTACAAAGTGCTATCATTACATTACTCTGATACTGAAGAAAACCTAAAACTGTGATCATTCCCAGGCAGGTACTGGAGTTCTAAGGACTTTCTTCTTTTGCTGTGATTTCTACATGGATTTGTGGATGTTAATTTACAATGGATATTGGATGTAATGATATTCTCAGTAAGTGTAAGTCATACTGAAACTAAAAATATGCATAATATGTCCGTGTGTTCAGATTCGACTGAGTTGCGACTCTGAGAAGAAGGACTGGGATACTTGAAGCAAATTACAGCAAATTGGGTGCTAAGGGCTTTGAGGTGCCTTAATTAAGGCAAGATGTCAAGAGGAAATTCCAGTTTTATTCACAAACAACACTGTAATGATGTTGCTTGGGGAAGAAATACATGACTCACATGCCAACACACAGCTCTTTCCTGAGAAACACCTGCAGGAAAAGGCCACACCCTCAGTAAATGAGGGATACTAATGTTTGGTGAAGATTTCCCCGCAGACATAACAAGTTAAAGGGATTGGTTACTGGAAGTAAACACCAAAACGCCACAGGCACAGTCCTCTAATCCACATGAGGCAACAAGCAGATCTCTCTCGCATAGCCAACTCCTCCACAGTTACTCACCTCTCTCTCCCTGCTGCCATGTATCCCTCCCTCTCACCCCCCCCCCCCCACCACCACCCCTCACCCCCTTACTCACCCTGCTTCCCCATCCATGTAAAGCTCAGCCAGCCAGATGGAGCCAAGATCCTCATGTCCTCTCTCATACTCCACCTCCTCATCCTCCTCCTCTCTCATCCACACTGGGATGGCACCAGATTTAAGGTTTGGCTTGCCTTTTCTAACTGATCTCAGAGCAGAATGATCCAGGTCTTTCTTAACAGCAATATCAGAGTCATCAGGTTTGTCTGATCTGGAATCAAGTTTATTTGTTGGTCTGGCTGCAGGGACTGAATCAACTGGTCTGGCCGAAACCGGTTTGATTTCAGCATCAGGGTCGATTATTTTCACTGATTTGGGATCAGATTTGCTTTCTGCCTCCTCCTCATTGCCCTGTAACCTCTCATCATATGCAATATCATCCAGGTCTGCCTCTCTCAGTGGCGGACAGTCAGTTGATTGGATGTTCCCAACTTTCTGGTTGCTTTGCACTGATTTAGAGTCAAAAAGGATCTCTTGTCTCTGTTGTGGTTTCTCGTCTTTTTCCATCATCCTGTCCACCTCTCCCTTTTTGTTTTTTTCCCTTTCCATCTTCTTTTCTGCCCTTTCTTCTTCCTCTTCTTTTTTCTTCTTCTCCCTATCTGCCCTCTGCTGCTCACTTTCTCTTTCTGCCTTTTCCCTCTCCTCCCTTTGCTTGTTCTCCAGCTGTTCTCTCTCATTTTCCAACCTCTTTCTCTCCTCTTCCTTTTCCCTCTCCATCCTTTCTCTCTCCTTCCTCTCCATCTCCTCTCTCTCCTTTGCCAACCTCTCTCTTTCCTCCTTTTCCACCCTCTCTTTCTCCTTCCTTTCCGCCTCTTCCTTCTCCTTCCTGTCTCTCTCCTCCCTCATTAACCTTTCTTTCTCCCTTCTCTCCCTCTCCTGCTCCCTCTCTTTCTCCTGCTCACTTGCTGCCAGTCGCAGACTCGCCACCAAACTGAGCCCACGTGTCTCCACTGTAGGTAAGCACTCTAGTTTCTTAACTAATACAGTGTGATTTTCTGTTGCGTCAGAGAAGGCCGTGGGTGGCGAAATGTCCACACCAACGCCAATCAGCGACTCATCATCTGGCTCAGAGGAATACAGCATCTCTGCATCTACTTCATGTATAAACAGCTGATCTTCATCGCTCAAAAGGAGGCACGATTGTTCTGCAGAGGGGTGTGGAGGACCTGCATCAGTGGATCCAGTTGTGTGCAGGATGGAGGCCACTGTCTCATAGCTACAGGGACAGACATGAAGGAACAGAAAAACTCTGAGAACGAGCTCACCCTACAATGACCTGCAGAATGACCACAGCAGGCTCTGAACAGTGTGACAGAAAGCCAGACAGCATGCTTGATTAAGTAGTTCCCTCTCAGACTTTGTTTTGGTGCTTGTCCAAAGCGCCGTGCGAAAGCAGACCACAGAAATATTTATTGTTTGTTACACTGAGAACCACCCAAGGCCGCCCCCCCACCCCCCCCACCCACCCACCACCCAGTGCACTAAAGATTCTCCTGTATTTACATCACTTCTGGCATCATTAAGTTCAGGTAAACAACTCTTTGACATGCATATGAGAGCTCAGATCTGCTCAGAGAAAGATACACAGCTAACTGCGAGCTAGCTAGCTAAATACAAGATAAATTCTGCGCTCTGCGTCACATCTTAACAAATGATTCAACAACAGACGCAGGCAGAGAGACTCACCCTCTATACAACACCCCAACTACTGCTGACATGAAGCCAGCAGGTGCCTCCTTCTGCTGCTCTGCAACACACACATCTGCCTCTGTGTCTGCACATTTGCGGGCACTGCCACACACAGAAACACACACACACACAAACACACACACACACACACGCACGCACGCACGCACGCACGCACGCACGCACGCACGCACGCACGCACGCACGCACGCACACACACACACACACACACACACACACACACACACACACATACACACACATACAAAGCTCTCATCAAATCAAATTTAAATATTCAGTCCAACAGCATAGACAGAGGCTGAGATGGAGCATCAGCTGTGGTTAATCGCAGCCGCTGAGGAAGCACTGGTTAGGCTGCAGCACCACAGAGGAACGTTAGTGTAGCGTGTGTACAGGTGTGTGTGAGTGTGTATGTGGTGGTTTGCCAGTGAAGAACAGACATGTCACGCCATGCTGCTAAGGCTGCATTGCTGACTCACCCCCCTATTACACCCTCCTCCTCCTGCTCCTTCTCTTCCTTCTCGTCAGTGCTCTCACTACTTTCCATCCCTCTCTCTGCTCCCGTCTCCGCTGTGGTCTCCTCCACGGCTGCCCACAGCTGCTTTTCTGCCTCGCACACTGGCTCCTCGTTGTTGATGAAACTCTCCTCACCACGAGCCACGCTGTCTGCTGGTTTCTCCTCATCTGCTCCCTCCTCCTGTGGCTTTCCTGATGGCTGGAGAACTGGTTCCGGCCGCAGTCCCGGTTCTGGTTTTGAGGGCAGCAGCGGCTCCAGCGCCAAAGCCGTGCGCTCCCCGACCGGTTTGGGGGAAACTTCGAGTGAGGTTGCTGGTTCCACACTGGGTCCCTCTGGCTCTTTGGGTTCCTCTTTAACTGATGGTGCAGCGGGTTGAGCAGGAGGTGGTGGCACTATGTGATGTGTCTCTGGGTCCTTGGCTGTGATTGGCTCGTGCTCCTGCCTGACAGGGGTGTCCACCTTAGCAGCATCTTCTGTGTGTGAGCTAGGAGAGAAAAAAAACGCATGAAAGATGCAGCCATTACAAATTTACATTTGCTACTTACTACAATAATAAGAAGCCAGACTATTAGCGAGGCCGCCACAGACAGTCACACAGGGAGATAAAGCAGAGAAAACAGACAGACAGACACTCCCTCATCCATTCTTACCCTCTGCACAAAGGTTTTGCACCCTCCTCGGCAGAGATTTTTTCAGGTGTATCTTTCCCACTTCTCCCTTCTAGCACTTTCCACAGAGGAATCTCTGCAGCACTCATCCTCTTTGGAGGTGGCTCCTGGGTCAAGACCTCTAATGTGATTGGTTTATCCTGAGCAAGGGGCTGAACAGTGGGGTCTGAACGGATGCCAGGTGGAGGAGTACATGTGGCAGATATTTTCTTTTCTGGGACAATAATGTTTGACAATGAACCTTCCTTTATGAGAGAGGGTTGGGGACTGGAGTGAGGCGAGAGAAAGAGGAAAATGTGAAACAAGGAAGAAAGGGGTGGGGGGGGGTGTGACAGGTGGAAGAACATGAAGAAGAGATCAGCAGCAATAAGACAGACAAATCGTAGGGGTGGGTGATACCACAGAATTTGATACCAAGTAATAAGGGGATCAAACAAATCAATACCAGTATCAATACTTCTTATCATTAGAAGCAGATAGGAAATGTGTCATGATTTATTAGGTGAATGCATCTAATACATTTTTATCACTACTGAATAAGTGGCAATTAGGCTTTTCTTTTGACTATTCTCCATTATCACATGCATGTTAAAATGCCAGACAGCTTTTAAAGGTGAATTACAGAAGTTTATTGTGTGAATTCACACATGCACACACAACGACAGCAGAGAAACAAGATGGTGCAGCGCTAAGACGAGTGTTAATGAGCCCAAAATCAATCTCAAAACAAGATATAGTATCAGTAGTATCAATACTTTGGGGATTGATCAGCCCACCTCTACAACACAGATAATCAATGATGTCCTACGCGAGCAGAGAATCACAATGTTTCACAATGTTTAAATCAGTAGGAGGAGAATTTAAAGTCTAAAGTCGCCACTTTAAGAATAACACTGATTAATTGATTTATTTTATTGATGCTGATTAAGAAAGCAGACGACAAGCAACACCCACAGTGAAGCCATTACTTTTTTATTTCAGTGCTGTAACTCACCGGTCTTTGTTGGAGTCTACGGCAGCAGAGCTCGGTTTGTTAACTGACTGAAGGGTCGACGGTCTCGATCGTGATTGGCCGAGAATGTGTGAGGGCAGCTGCTGCTCGGACGTGTTCGGGGGAGGGAGGTGGGAAGCGGCGGGTAAGAGATTGGGAGGAGGTGTGTGTGTGAAGCTGGGTGGAGGGATGTTGGTGTGTGTGTTTAGCAGAGAAAATGGCAAAGAAGAAGAAGAAGAGGAAGATGAAACTAAAGTTCTCATCTTCTGCTTGTCCTCATCCGATCTGTTGACCTCCAGACTGCAGACTGGAGCTGCTCGTACCTCTGTCCTCCTCCTCTCTTCCTCCTCCCTGACTCTCCTTTCCTCCTCCTCCTTCTTCTTTCTTCTTTCCATCTCTTCTTTCTCCTGCCGTTTCCTTTTCTGTTCCTCCTCTTTCTTTTTCCTGTCTTCTTCCTCCTTCACTCTCCTCTCTGCTCTCTCTTTCTCCTCTTTCACTCGCTTCTCCTCCTCTTCCCTCCTCTTCTTTTCCTCCTCTTTTTTCTTCTTCTCTGCCTCCTGCCTCCTCTGCTCTGCTTGCAGTTGTCTCTTCTTTTCGTCTTCCTCTCTCTTCCTCCTCTCCTCCTCTAATTGCATCCTTTCCTTTTCTCTCTGCTCCTTTAAGAATCTTTCTTTCCTCCTCGCCTCTTCCTCTTCTTGACGTCTTTTCTCATCCTCTCTTTTCCGCCTTTCCTCCTCTTCTTTTTTCTTCTTCTCCACTCTTACTTGCTCCTCCTTTAAGAGTCTCTCCTTCTCTTTCTCCTCCCTCTCCTTCTCCTCTTTCAGTAGTCTCTCCTTTTCTTCCACTTCCCTCTTTCGTCTCTCCTCTGCTTCTTTGACTCTCTTCTCCTCCTCCTCTCTCTTCTTTCTCTTCTCTTCTTCCTCCTTTTTCTTTCTCTCCTCCTCCTCCTGTAGACGTTTGTTCTCCACCTCTTCCTTCCTTCTTCTGTCTTCCTCCTCTTTCATCTTCTGTTGCTCCTTCTCTTTGTCCTCCTTCAAGCGTTTCTCCTCCATCTTCCTCCTCTCCTCCTCCTCCAGGAGCCTCTTTTTCTCTTCCTCCCTCCTCTTTTTTTGCTCCTCAAGCACTCTCTTCTCCTCCATCCTTTTCTCCTCCTCCTCCTTCATCTTCGTCATGAATCTCTCTCTCTCACGTCTCCTCTCCTCCTCCCTCTGAAGTCTGTCTTTCTCCTCCTCCGCCTCGAGGAATCTCCTCTCCTGCTCTCTCTTCTTCCTCTCCTCCTCCGCCTCCCGCTTCTTCTTCTCCTCTTCCTCCCTCAGCTTTTCCTGCTTATCTCTCTTCTCCTTCAGGAGTCTCTCCTCCTCACGTTTCCTCCTTTCCCTCTCCTTCTTGACCTCCTCTTCCTCTTGCAGGAGCCTCCTCTTCTCCTCCTCCAACAGTCTCTTCTTCTCTTCCTCATGTTTTCTCCTCTCCTCCTGCTTCAGGAGCTCTGCTTTTTGCTCTTCCTCCTTCCTCCTCCTTTCCTCCTCTTGTTTTTTCAGGATTTCTTTTTCCTTCTGCTTCTCCTGCTCTGCCTTCACCACCTCCTCTTTCTGCACCGCTGCTCCCTCTAACTGCTCTGTCAGTGACGCCTTTTCTCCACAGGCCTTTTCATTGGTTTTCTGTTCAAGACTGCAGAACAGATAAACAATATTCCTTAATCCCACGTCTCTCTCTCTCTGTCTTTAACCATTATCACCACCACCAGTTCACATTTTCTCATCTTATTTTTTTTTTATTTTCTGGATCGTGATTTTAACTGTGAATATAAATACTCACCCCGGAGGACACCTTTTGATAGTATCCATCTTAGAGTCATCCTCTTCCAGAAACAAGCCCCCTGAATCTTGGTTAAACGACTCAAAGATGATGCTGTCAAAGTCAGGCTCGGGCTCAGGCTTTGCCAGAGGCGCCTTTTCGGTCTCAGAGAACCTAATAATATTCTGCGTCTCGCTGACTGGCTTTTTCAAATCGATTCCCCTCTGAACATTTGGCTGTTTAGGTGTGATAAAAGCCGCCACAACAGTGGTGGTGGGCTGCTGGGGGGTGGAGCTCTCACAGCAGGAGAACGGCCACGGAGGGGGTGGGGCTATGATCAGCTCTGAGCGGGATTGGGCAGGACTGGGGATAGAAATATTGGTGGGTCAGGCTCGAGAGACAGGTGGGCAAGAGTTTCACAAGGGGGTGAGCGTGCAGGAGGTGGCGATAGGGGGGAGACAGGCGGGACGCACAGCAAGCCAGAGAGCTGACGATTATTTGACTGCCGTGTACTGGAAGGTAAGTGCGACTCGAGGCGTGGTACAAAACACTCTGCTACTGTTAGCACGTGTTAGCATCAAGGAGGCAAAAATACCAAGCACAAAGCAGCTGTGAGGCCTCGAGCAACAAGTCTCACAATACTCTCACAAACATAGATCAACTGTAACTCAGCCACACGTCAGCAAGCTGAAGCAGATTGGCCTCAACATTACAGTGGGTTATTCTGGGGTCATTTAGACCATGAGGATTGTGATAAGGTGCTGATCAATACTAAACACACCTTATTACGTTACTGTAAAGTGATGCATTCAATGTTATCTCAATGTGTGATGCACTCTGAGACGCCCTGCATACACTGATGTCTGATATTATTGATAGCATGTGGACTTTTAGCCGGGGAAATCTACATCTGTGTGACTGTGTAAGGAATAGTACAATAGGCCTATGGTATAATGAGATGGTTAAATAATAACAATAGAGAGCTATATTAAAAAAAATCAGTCAAACCGAATATTCCTTTATATTCAGTTTAAACAAATGAGATATAACAACTTAATTGGAGCTCCTGGCAGGCAGATTTTGTTAGCCTACAACAGAATCAGGCTAGCTGTTTCCCCCTGTTCCCAGTCTCTTTGCTAAGCTAAGCTAACCAGCTGCTGTTGAAAGATGGTATGAGAGTGGTATCAATCCTCTCTATCTAAATCTCCTAAAACTTTGAACTATTCCTTTAAGCAATCATGCAGTGTCAAGCAGGTTGGCCTTACGAGTCCTTTCCTCTTTAGACAAGTTGAGAGGAACAAGAAAAAGAATATCCAAGCCTTCTGGCATTGTAAAAACTTTTCGTCATCTATGTCATGTCTCCTAGGCTCTATTAGGGTCGCCATCAATCTTCAAGATGCCTCTTGAGCTCTGAGGTCTGTTGACACATTTTCTCCACACACAGCAGTTCGAGGCCAAACATATCTTTTAGGAGCCAAACCAAACAATCTAATTTTAAACACTCATGTGATATCATCCCATGACCTCACCTGATCCGTCCTGGCTCAGCCTTGTTGTCTGTGATGGCCGCCTTTGAGTCCTGGCCCGGTCTGTTGGTCTGGTTGGAAACTGTGATGTTGGCCACTTCTTGACCTCGGCTCAGAGGGCTTGGAGATGTTTCCTTGTCTGTCTGAGCAAAAGCGAATGTTGAGCCTATAAAGAGGAAGAGTGAGGTCAGATAACAAATCACACACTGAGGAGTCGTGTTTGTAAGAATGGAGGGAAAGTGTGGTTAAAGCATGATGCAATTGCTTTTGAGATGACTCAAGGAAGGGGGGTTACTGGCAGGTGAAATGTTTGATGAGTTGGCTGGTGTACCTGGCTGGCAGGAGCTGATCGGAGCAGGAGGAGCAGAAGGAGAGACAGCGAGATGAGGGTGAGGAGAGGAAAACAAAACAGAGGTGGAAAAAGAGGAGGAGCGGGGGGGTGATGAGTGTGGAAGAGAGGCAGGGAGGGTTGGAGCAACGGGGTCGCACAGAGCGTCGAGATCGGGACTACTCAGCAGAGGGATAGGGGTGACGTCTCCTCCAATCAGAGCAGACTCAGACGTCAGCCACGCCCCCAGATCACCTGAGGAAAGCAGAGCGATGAAAACGAGGAGGAGAAAGAGATGGAGAAAAAACAGTGTGCAGAGAGATAGTTTTCAGATGGATAATGGAAACAAGAAGAGAAATGGGAAGGGACAGAGCATTGAAAGTAAAGTGCACTCAGCTGGTTACCTGACTCAGAGCTACAGGGGTAAGATTTGGGGACAGGAGGTGCTGAAGCCAGTGGAGGGGCATCAGCAGAAAATGGTGAGGGAGAAGAAGGGCGGGCGATTGACTTGACAATCTGAGGTTTGAAAATGTGGGAGCGAACTACTAGGAGAAGACAGAGAGGAGTGAAAGAGAAAAGGACAAAAGCAGAAAAAAGGATTTTTAAAGATTTGAAAATAATATCAGCAGCTGACAAACATTTGTTTAGTCTGGGCAGAGAAAGCAGAGACAGACCAGAGGCTGAAATAGGATCATCTACAGTTTGATCCTCCGGGGGGCGCCGTTGATACGACGCAGGAACTGAGAGAGCAGAGAAGGTGAAGACAGAGGAGTAATGGACAGAAGAGGAATTGAGAAAAAAGATATGTGTCAACAGGGACAGGCAAAAAAGTGAAAGGGGAACAGAAAAGCTAAATTCATATCATGCGGTTTACTAATTTTATGACACCACAGAAGTGAGCTATATCTGTCAGGAACAAACACATGTTTGCAGTCTGAAAAGCAGCTGAAAGCACCCCAGTTGGGCAGTTTGTTTTTGTTTTTGTAATTCAGTCTCATCTCATCAAAGTGTATCAATTTTATTTCTACAGATTTTTATAGTCTGTAGACAAGAGTCAGTTAAGCACATCTTTGCAATGAATAAACTGTTAATGTTATCATGTTATATACAGTGTGTCTCAATAACATTGAAGCGCATAGGTTTATGCACATTGAATATTCAGTATATGTGTTAAATTAAAGTTTAAGAATAGCATGGTACAACTTATAGAGAAGTCTGTATACGCATGGATGGAAACAAGCTTTTGATTCTGCTTTATCATGTAACAACACATGATAGCGTGTTCAGTTAGATCACATAACACCGTATTAAAAGGATAGAGCATCAGCTCCCTGATGGTGTGATCTAAATTTTTAGATCCAGCTTCCTGGAATTGTGAATACACTAGTTTTAATTAACAAGAAAGATGGATTTAACTAAAATAAGCAAAAACTAAAATAATCTGATTGGACTAAATGGCTTTTGCACTTGGGAATAGTAAAACAATGAATAGTGATAGTCTTCTTTTTGGCAGCAGGCGGTAACAAACAGTCAGAACACTGAAAACACACCTGCAGCATCAAACACTTCCTAAAAGCAAAGAGGCAAAATATGAAGAAAAGAAAAAGAAAACCACAAAAACAAGCAGATACTAACTATTCAACTTTCCTTTGTTGTTGTTACCTGAGGCACTGCAGCATTGACAAAACGTTCAGATGTTCAACATATTAGTGTTGGTTAAAATTCTTATGACAACCAACACACATAAGTAAAAACTGTACATACTGTATTACACTTGTAACACGCAGCTAACTCATGCGGAAACAAAGTCTAACCAGACCATCACACATGAAGAATCAGTGGAAAGCATGCAGCGTGCCTGTCTGCCAGCCAGCCTGTCGATACCTTTTGCCGAGTCTGACTGGAAGATTCTGGGCAGAGAGGGAGGCTGAGAGAGGCTCCGGGTGAGTGGAGGGTGAGAGGACGAGGGCTCGGAGGACAGGGTGGGCTTTGAGGGTGAGGAGGATTTGGAGGGGGGAGGATGGGAGGTAGCAGAGATGGGCTTATGGGTCAGAGTGGTGAGAGTGGTGAGAGAAGACTTTTGGGGAGCTGCTGAGGATGATGTCGAGACAGTCTTGGTTGATGGCAATGCAGTGGAGGGATGTTTGGGAGTTAAAGAAGTGATGCCAGTTGCAGGTGTACTGGTAGGTTTCAGGGACAGCTTAGAGGGGGTGTTTAAATGTGCAGGACCTTCATAGTTAATGGATGAAGAAGGATTGGAGGGAACTGAGGGAACTGCTGAAGAAGGCTCTACTGGGGCAGAAGGTAAAGAAGATACAGGTTCAGAGCATTTCAGAGATGGAGGATGGGGGGAAGAGGAAGGGGCGATTGTGGTCGTCTTGGAGGATTTGGGTGATGGAGGGCTGGCAGGGGACACATCAGAGAGAGGCAGGACAGGGGATGCACTCTGGATTGAGGAAGTACCTGCTGGGACCTGGGAGCTTGGATGTGGGTCAGATAAAGCAGGAGGCTCAGGGGGAACAGGGTTGGTCAATTTTTTATGCTTGGACCTGGGTGAGGGTTGAGGGGAGGGGGCTTGGGGAGGCTGGATCTCTGATTGGACAGGGGCGGTGGAGAACGGGTGTCGAGAGCGACGGGGCGAGGGGCGAGGAGCGATAGGTAGGGGAGGGCGAGCGAGGACGGCAGGACTGGGAGGACCGCCCTCACGTCCAGATGCTGATGGATGGATTGATGGATGGATGGATGGATGGCAGTATTGCAGACAGAAAAACAATGGAAAACACAGAGGGAAAAGATCATGACTTGAGAATGAAAAGAGGATTACTGTTGGCACCCCATGTCAGATAATTCAGCTGCCGTCATGAGGATCCTTTGTTAATCACATGACTTGTTTGTTTGAGTGACAGCACAAACAAAAAATATGGAACTGTGATGAACTGTGATGGAATTATAACCCATTTATTATCATCTACTTTCCATGTCTCATGATCATTTTACTATACGCAGTGACATTTGCAAGTGATAAGCACCTCAAACTGCAACCTAAGAGCTCAGCCATCGCTGAATTTCAATTCCAACATGCTGTTATGTCTCAGGTTGAGTGGGTGGCCACTTTGCAATAAAAAAAGGTCAAAGCAGCTTAGGTTCACAAGGCAACACTGCATGCTTTTCTACTACTTTATACTCCACTACATTTATGGAAATGGGGGTAAAAACTGTGCTTTTTACTTCACTACATTTATAGTTAGTGATTACTGACACATATCTATATATTTTGCAGATTATTTTTAAAATATACACAGCTTTTTCAACAAGATTCATTGTCCAGTGAAAAAAAACTTCCTCTTATCAAGTCAAGTTAGTCTGAAACTAAATAAATTTTCTTATAAACAGTTTAAAAAACATAGACAGGAATATTTTAACCTCTTTTAAAGCAAATTAACTCGTTTCAAATGTTTCTAACTTCTGACTTTTAATAACACTGTGCCTTATTTTGTCTTGTTTAACCCTTTAACTGCCTGTTCGACCATATGGTTTAGCACACTTTGACTCTTCCATTGCTTTTTTCTTGGTGGGGTTGTTAAAGGGTTAAAGATACAGATTCTCATTTCAGAATACTTTTTCAAAATTTTAATTCAAAATAGGTTGAAATATTGTCACTTCACTGCACTGCAGTGTTTTAAGGACTCTTTGACTAATGACATGCATTTTGCTGCTACTTTTGCATTTTTAAAATATTAATATTTTAGCACAGAACTTCTGCTGTGTCAGCTAACAGAGACACCACAAAGCCATACATTAACTGTAGCAGTAACACTTGAAAAGGAAGGAACATGTAATTTAATTTGCTCTAAAAAAAAGAAACATCAGGGACGAGTAGCCAGATGTCAGAGTTATGGCCATTTGAGCTGCCGTTACACTTAATTTCCCCTTTTTCATGTTGTCATGTTTATTTACAGTCATGTCTCTGTGGACACAGGACACTGACTTTTCCATGCCTCCAAACAACCTTCAGTACATTTCAATACAAGTTGTCATTAGCCTTTCATCACATGATTCACATTTAAAGTCTAGATGAGAAATATGTGGTATGGAAAGAACTTAGTTAGAAGAAGCAGTGTAGTCATGTGGGCAGGACTGCAGAACAAATGACATGAGTGTGTGAAATACTGTAATGTATTTTCCCTGGGAAGAGGAACAAATGACCGGAGCGAGTAAGAGCAAGGGGGAGCTACCTGAGGCTGGAAAAGTGGGTCCAGTGTAGTTTCGCTTGTCTGGTGGAGGGGGAGCGGGGCGATTTGGGCGAGTTAAAGTGTGTGGGACCACTGCAGCAGCCAGAGGAAAGTAAAGAGGCAGGAAAAAGAGAGGAAAAAGAAGGTAGAGGAGGAAGAAGTGTCAGAGTTGCAATGAGCGGAAGGAACTCCCAGAGAAGATCAGACAGAGGGAACAGTGTTGGTGTGAGTCTGCCCACCTGTAGCAGTGACAGACTTCTTGTCCTCATCTTCATCGCTCTCATTGAAATCGTCCAGGTTGCCGATGTCTGAGGGTTTGACGCTCATCAGGCTCGCCAGACTCTGCATGTCTTCATCACTGAGGAGCAAAGGCAAACATTTATCACACTGAAACTATTCACAACACAGTTTGTTTCAAACATTTCAAACAGATGAGGTATGGTTCATTTATAAGCCTCCAAAGAGACTTATTTTCAGCCAGAGCCATGCACAAATATAGAAGAATCACTTGAGTTTATGTCTACATTCAAGTATGTGTCTGGAGCACTACTGTCTAGGACAAACAGACAACATGACATTGGTGTAACATCATCTTTACGGGATAAACATGTGCAGTAGCTATCAATTAACACATGGACATCATCAAAAACATACTGTCATATCTTAAAATACACTTGTTACAATGTAGCAAGTAGCAACAGAGGGACAAATAAAAAAAAAACTACTCACGTGGCTTTTCCCTCACGAACAAAGACACACGACAGTGAGAGCTTGAGCGTGGCCTCCACCACTTTCACAGACAGTGGCTTCAGCTTCAGCGTCAGGTCAGTCTGGGTCGGCATGGGACTGGCGAACTTCTTCAGGTTGATGTCAGCTGATGCCAGCACCTTACGATGCCCCTTGTTCTCCTGATCATGACCAACAAAAACGACCAGGATATGTTTTATTTTGAATCACATCCCATTTACATATTGAATTGTATTCTTTTATTTCCACATGGTGATTAAATGTAGTCTGATTCTTAAAGCAGGATTCTTTGCTTACACCCTCAAGGACAAAGGTCCACTCTTTGTCCTCAAACTCGTCAGCGTTGGCCTCCTAAAGATGCGAGAACAAAAATACAATTTGTTTAGTGAAACATCTTCTCTAAACATTATCCATGCATTTTTCCACACATTTATATGTCGCAGTTTCACCCAAAACATTTCCTTATATTTGTTCATATTTTATGAGTGCATGAATTTTCTCATCTGGTTGTATAACATAACCTCTTTATGTCTCTCTGAGCTCTACCGGAGGGATGGAACACCATGCTTACAAAAGATATTCCTTCAGTTCGTGTTTGGATGAGTGTGGTGGAGAGCGCTGTCTAACTCCAAAATCACCCATAGCTGAAGGCCATAGGTTATGAATCACATACTATCATGCTAAACAAACATTTCAGTGAGCCCTTATGCTTTGTATTGACGCATTGTGATTCCCCACTCATTTTAAAAACCCTCAGGATTTTCGACTATGCCACAGCACAACAGCTGCATTATGTGTACTTAATTACAATGTTAATTCCCTGGACAATCATCAGTACTGTGCTGCACTTTTTATAGCCCTGTCTTTACTAGAATAGCAATCTTTGTTAGAACTAGATGAAAAGTCACAGAGAGAGGTAGAAGTTACAAATAGTTCCATATCGAGTGCTGTTAAACTTAGTGGTGTCCCACAAGGGTCAATACTTGGTCCTCTTATTGTCCATATAAATAAACAGGTACCCCTCATTAAACATAAGCTTGTTTTAAATTCTGATGAAACAATCTCAAAAACACTTAAGAGTGTACAGCATACTGTTCCTATCCATACTCTTCATGGTTCTCAAGTTGAAATTGTTGAGAGTTTTAAATACATGGGAGTCTGGCTGGACACTAGAGTTACTTTCAAGACACGTGGAACACTTGACAAGCAAACTGAAGGTCTTGGTTATGGTGATATTGTTCATGTGACTGCCACTCCCTCCACTTTAAAGCCTCTTGACTGCCCATTATCACAAGTGATACAGTCCTCACTCAACATCACATCTTATATGAAAATGTGTGATGGTCCTCCTTAACCAACAGAAGGGAGTTGCAGTATTTGTGTCTTAAGGCAAAAGCAGTCTCATTATCTCTGCTGTCTGGTAGTTCCAGATGCTCTGCTCCCTAGAAATGGGATGAGTTGCAAAAAATTTTGCAAGTGAAATCTGTCATTTCACTTCAGTTTTTAAAAGACTGAACTCAAGTTTTCTCTGATCCACTTGTAACTACCTGTTTAAATAAAGGAGTGAAAAGGTATTTTTGTATATATTTTTCATTAATTTGCCACCTGTCTGTTTATGTGTACTTGGTAAATAGTGTGCTTTGGTTTTGCTACCTTGAATAGTGTAACAGAGATGTCGATGTTCTCTGGGACCGGCCACACCACCATGCCCCTGTAGGGGTTCTTGATTCCAGGCTGCCAACTGTGGAGCTGCATCAACAAACAACACATTAATAAGACTGTGGGTGTGTGTGTGTGTGTGTGTGTGTGTGTGTGTGTGTGTGTCTGTGTGTGTCTGTGTGTGTTTGTGTTTGTGCTGTTTCAGTGGTTTCACCTTGGAACACATGCGTCTGTTCCTCCTGGTCCACACCACCCTCAGTTTGTCTGGTTGCCTACAGAAACACACAAACACTGATTAAAACACATAAACTTCACCTTTTTCTCCTGCCGTTACATGGCAGTTATAGTTATACACACACAGGACTAAAAAAAGGCTCTGGAAACCATTTTCTAAAAATGAGAAACTCTTGAAATTCATCAGATAAGATCTTTAAACAAAGTGGACATTATATAAATGAGAAAACACAAGGTCAAACAGAAAGTCTCATGACTGTCGCTGCTGGATAAAAATGCCTTGGAGTGAAAAACAAGGCACTGATGTGTGTGTTTAAATATTTTGCTGCAGAGATGTCCATTTATCTATCCGTGTGTATTTCTAAAGGTGTGATAACTTGTGTGTGTACGCAGGCAGCTATCCACCCAATTCATGGATATGTGTGTTAATATGGTGTGTGCCTATTTGTGTGTGTGTGTGTGTGTGTGTGTGTGTTGATAACACATATAAATATGCTGCTATTGTATTTTTCTCAGTCCTCCGCAGTACAGGACGTGAAACAGGAAGCTGCAAAGTCATGTGACCTGAGTTGATCTGAATGTGAGGCGTGCCTCTTGACAGGAAGAAGGAACCCCCTTTACCAGCAAACACACACATACTCACACATACACATTTACACATAGACCCCAAATAATAGACCGGTACATAATAACACACCTCTCTTCAAACCTCACTGCTTACTCCTAATATATTATCTTTACGACCATTTCAGCAGCCACAGACGCTCTTTAGAATATTGATACCAATCGTTTATAGATGTTGAATATTGTCTCAACTCAAGTTTCAGCTTATCACTGTACAAGTACAGCAAAGATGTGTGTGTGTACATGTGTTTGTATGGTATGTGTGTTAGGGGGTCAGGAGTGGCATCAGAAATAGACTGACAGCAGCAGGGTGGGGGTAACGGAGGGGAGAGAAGAAGGGAGTAAAGAAAAGAAGAGTTAAAATAGGAGACATCAAAGACTTGTTGACAAGCAAGAACAATCTGAATCACAAAGACACAAAGACATGTAGTGAGCACAGTAACAATGGGCAGTGGTGTTGGAGGGTTGTGACCGGTTTTACACAGGCAAACATTAGTGGCGTAATGCAGTTTAGTAACATGTAATTACTGTACATGGTGGCTCAGCAGACAATGGGTTGTGATAAACATCACCCTCTTCCTCTATGCTGAAATGTTCAAGTCTGAAAAAGTCCCGGATCAAATATCTGTGACACAGTCAGTAACATCTCTTTTCTCATGTTTTTGTCACATGAAGCACTCCTAATGTTACATAAAAATAGTCCCGTTACTAAATATTTAATTATCCTTGTGCCACTTCACTGTCTCTGTCAGCAGCACTTTATCATTTTTGACTGATGTCATGTACAAACTGCCGGGCCGTCTTATCTTTGCCCCCGTCTGTATTTTTGTTTCGGTTATCCGAAAAAACCTTGTGATGAAGAACATCCTTCAGGAGGCCTCGTTCTTCTATAGCCTCTATAGCCGTCTTGTAAATAGGACTTTATTGATAAAGCATAACTAAATACAATAGGAATACTCCATTATAGTTGCACTTTTAGCATACAAAGTCTAAAATGTGTCTCAGTAGTTTGTTTGCATGATGTGTCTCTATAAAAAAGCCAATCATAGTGGCAAATTAAAACAACCCCTTAAAACACTTGTACGCAAACATGAGACCTTTTCAACCCCACATGTGGACAAAGGGTTCATTTCCCAACCCTGATGTTTCGGTAACCTCTGACACTGGGATTAATCACATAAGAGCTATGGGCTGATTTCATCTTCATTCCTGAGGTAATATGACTGAAACTTTGGATTCATCTCCAGAGATTCCTCATTTCCTCCTGTCCTTGCTCCTCCTCCTCCGTCTCTCTGTGCGTCCTGACTTTTGCCTCCCTGTTTGAACAGCACAGTGGTAAAGGCGTTCAAACCCTGATTTCATCACTGTTAAGTGGGAAGTGTCACTCTTTCTAAATCAGTGTTTCTCTTCCCTTTCTCTGTGTTCAGATGACACAAGCCTTTCTGCTGCTGCTGATCAAACTCTGAAACTTTATTGACTTTATGGGAAAAAAAACTGCTCGGTGTTTCTTATCATGCTGCTGACAAGCCTCTTACACAATTATTCCATCCTTTAATGTAATCTGGACAAGATAAGAAGATGCACTAAGGGCCAAACTGACATGTGGGTAAAGGTTTAAAGATACTGGAGAAACTTTTCCATCATGCAGCAAGTCGAGTAATGTGTGTGAGATTTTCAAGGAATAAAAAGATTTTAAACACTCCTGATGTTGATATTGTAGGAAAGGTAGCACAAGTAGGATAAAAAAAAACATGTCAATAACCCTAGAACCCTAAAACTGAACATTTTCATTTGTTTTGCCTGTTTAATTCTGTATCAGAGCTGAACAATGGTCCATGCTGCATCACCTGGCCATCTCCCAGCTGTTTTGTGTAACAGGAAATTGCAGAGGAGGGAAAAAGCCCTACGGAGTTTGAGCTGCAGTACAAAGTGATTTGACTGCATCTCTGAAATGAAATAACAGCAAAACACGCGGGTACACTGTTGTGGTTATAATGTTAAATTATGATGTTGAATGTAAAACTGTAAGTCCAATAGTACAGCATGTTGAACTTGGTGTGATCGCCTGTATTCTTAAGTTAAATGGGAAATGGCAAGCAAGTTAGGACACTGACAAGACCACAGACTAATTAGTATCACACTTTTCATGTCAGTCAGTCTGATGCTTCACAGGGATGACGTCCCTGCGCAAATGTGACCAAGAAATCCCCCTTTCTCCATTGACTCACAACTCTCCGTCGATAGGCGGGGTCGGGAATCGAACCCACAATCACTCTGGATCAGTTCAGCACATGTACGTACATGAGGGGCGCCCTCATCATTCTCAGTGTAGCGGAAAAGAGCGACAACATGAGAACCAACATGCCCATAATGGAGCCTTATTATATAATAACAAACTAAACAGGCCGGGTTATTGACATTTCAAACAGTGACAGACTTTCAAACGGGACAGTTCAGGAAGTGAAAGATGTAATTGAACTCACCATTTCTTGGTGCACTCCAGTGCGAGTTCCTGGTAAGACGCGACAAACTGAAACTTTGAAGCCTTCTTCCCGACCCGCTGCAGTCTTTTCCACACCGAAGTCATGACTGCCCGAGGTGAAATAAAACTTAATACACGAGATAAAAGGAGGAAATCACACTCTCCTGCGAGCGACAATAATCCAACTTAGTCCGCAGCTTCTGCTCCTTAAAAGGTCTCCTTCTTCCTCCTCCTCTGCTGCTGCTGCTGCTGATGATGTTGATGAACCTCACACAAGCTGAGACTTGCGCTCATTTGCAGTAAGTTGAATCACGCACAGATTTAAAAAAAAAAAAAAAAAAAAACATTAAAGATGTCGCCATGTACCGAAAAGAAATAGCTGTAAACAGAACTGGCAATTAGGCCATCAGTAAAGAGGAACCGATTCCGCCCTGCTCATTGTCTTTCACAAAGGCTATAAACGCCTGATATGAAGCTGAAGTTTCAACCAAACAACTGCACTGACAACTTCTCTCTCTCTCGCTCTTTCTCTCTCTCTCTCTGGCAGTAATCCACATGCAGCTTAGTCAAGCCTGGGTAGGGGTGGGGGGTGGGGGGTGGGGGGGTTGTTGTAATATAGGTCTGCTGCCTCTAGAATGAGTTCACCCTCCCTCTTTCCTTCAATGACAGCAGCCAGTGACACAGAGAGTGAGACAGGATATGCAAAAAGTGTCTACTGGTGATGCAGCAGTATGCAAAGTTCAATATCTTGCTCTCCATTGGGCACAGTGTGTGGAGGTACAGAGTGAACAGTGTTCAGTCATACCTATAGACTTTGATCCCAACTGTCTCTGTCACTGGAACAGCCTTATCTGCTGGTGACTATTTCACTTAATCAGCTCTGCAAACTTAGATCTCCCTGAAGGCTGCGAGCCGTTTGTTCCAGCTCTGTTGTGCCACTGTGTTTTTTTGAAATACATTTTCTTCTGAGCTCGTAGTTATAACTCGAGTCACTTCCTGACTTCCAGCCGCGTCATCCAGTCCTCTCCAGAAAAGTGTGTTTCATCCAGTTAATTACAGAGGAATAGTTTCCATGGAGAGAAGGGTAGGCCAACCGACTCCAGAGTGAGTGTGTGTGTGTGTGTGTGTGTGTGTGTGTTCAAGCTAGGTCAACGCACAGGGATTTTCCTCAGTGAGAGCAGAGTGTATTTTTTAGGTGGGGGGGGGGGGGGGGGGGGGGGGCATGGATGGATGGATGGACAGAGGCAGCTGGTGGTGGAGGAGTGTGGGGCAACAGCAGAGGAGGGGGACAACTCTCTCATGACTCAGAGTTGGTCTAATATTTCACTGTGGGTCCAGTATTCAGAGGTGCGTTATTGCTCCCTCCCCAGACATGCAAACACACCTAACAGCATGCGATGCCCTCCACTGTACTGACCTATCTACAGCTTCCTTGCGGACAGACCTGACCACTGCAGCAGCTACTTTTACACCATGTTCTTCACTGACCGAGGAATAGTTAACATGAAAGTATCGACAGTGTTGTTTCTCGTCTTGGTGGAATTGTGCTTGAGCATTTGATTCTTTTGGGAACTTTGGGGCATTTCCTCACTTTAAAAACTGATTAGGCCATTCATTGTTTTCCAGAGGAAGCTTCCCCACTAACACCTTTTTGTCCTTCTCAGCTCTCCCTGCTGACATCCACCGCGCTGACTTCCAGTCAAGACTATTTATTTTAATAATCACACACTGTACAGCACTAACGGTTCTTACTGTAACTGTGGGGTGTGGTAATAAAAAGAATAACCATAGGCTGACTGCCCGTCTATTAGGCACAAAGTAGATGGATGAACACCAAAAACATAAAGAGGTAGAGACAGAAAGGTGCAAAAGTGAAGATAAGAAAGAAATAAGTCAGTTAAAAATCCACATTCGCATTATCTGTAGCTGATAATTCAAATCACTAAAACATGCTTTGTGATGGATGAGATAGAGAGCATTCACACACACACACTCAGATCTACAGCCAGACTGGCAGAGAGACAGACAGGCAGATATATTCTAACTATATCCACGACACATGTTGATTATAAATAGAGAACAGCATGAGATTTTCTACTCCCCTTCATTCCTGCTCCCTCCACAGCAAATGGTTTTCCCCACGCTGCTGCTTTCAGCATGAGCTCAGAGCAGGAGGCCTGCAGGAGTGAGGGAGCACTCTGCCGATTAGAGACAGTGTGTCCCCTGTTGGTCATATTGAGCAATATCTTCCCCTGATTGCCTTTCATCTCAAATGCGGGAATTCACCCCTGTGCGAGAAGTTTTGATTTAGGATTTAGAAAACAAAAAGGCATTTGCCCGTTTAAAAAACTGTAATACATTTTGTTTGATACATAAGTGAAGTGAATACAAGACTGTGAGACCATTTCTGCAAGTCAGACTGTGCCCTTTTATTTCTTGATATACAGAGTGTGACAGTCCTATGCCCATCTTAAGTCCTATAGGCCTATGTGATAAAAAGATTGAAGTGATTAATACTTACTTTCATTTAAACACAACCCATAGATAGAGATACTGAAAAAATCTCAACGTATGAGCAGTTAATGGCAGGTTAATCCGCCTGGATACAAGACAGAGCAGAATCCCATCGGAGTTAATCCTTAGCTTGATGTCCTGACAGAAAGCGACAGTTTCCTATCATTGCTTTTTCTCTCTCTCTGTTTTGCTACCAGTTGGACTGTTGATGAAGCAAAGTGTAATTCATACAAACTTTTAAAGACAGCCAAGAGACGCCTGTGTCTTTGTTTGGGAGGATTTACAATTAAGAGGGAGATTAATAACAAGTTAAACATCATTTTCCAAAGAATATTCTCCTCATCTGTGGGAAGGAAAAATGTGCATACTGTGTCAAAGGCTTACAGATTCACAGCTTCCCATCCATTGTAATATGACTGACAGAATACAGATTATTGATCGACGGCGCTTCTGTTCTTGTGTCGAGACACTAAAAGGTGAAGAATACTGTATGAGAGGAGGGATTATCCTACTCACCTCGCAAAACAGGGAGTCTCAAAGCCTGAAATCGTCACAAAACCACATGACCAAAAGTCATCAGATGTATTACCATTGGGTCCCATATAGTCCACTTTATGCTTCTTGAAGTGCTGTAACCAGATTCGCACTCAATACAAACATAACCAAAACACATTCAAGCCGAATTCAAACCTGTAGTGGCGCACAAACTTGCTCCGATGTAAATGGAAAGGCCACATACAGTATGTCACTGCTTATTTTATAAGCTATGAAAATTCCCAACATCATCAATATGTCAAATAAAGTCATTCTTGGTTGAGAAAAGTGTCAGAAAGATGCAACCAACTTTCTATGAAACAGACAGTGATTTTGCAAAGTGTAAAAAACGTAAGCAGATAAGACTATATGCTGCTGGACGTATTACATGTGTAAGAGATGCATAGCATAGAAGCCAGTGTAAATGGAGCCTAAAAGCACAGTAAGAGACATCAACTGTGAGAAAATACAGTCAAGGAGTCTCCACAGTGCATAGTGCATGGAGCGCGTATGAGCTGTGTCTGCATCAGGGAATGTGAAAGGAGTCTTTGATCCACTGGTCCCTGGAGTTGCTGCTGGGTGGAGGCAGAGACAAGGACGACGAAGATGCCGAAGGCTGCGAGAGAACTACGGTCTCCTCATCATCTTCCTCCTCTACTTCATCCTCCTCCTCAGAGTATCCGTTATCAGCACTGAAGGAGGCCTCAGACAGAAGCGAGGAGCCCTTGTAGTCCTGGATGGCTTCGTGGAGAGACCACAGCTGGCACAGCAGAGACATGTCAAGCTGACGCAGACCGACCTGTCACACAAAAACATCAAATATCTGTTTTGGCCACCAGAGGGGGGTACAACATGAGGAGAGTAAGAGGGAAATTTAATGTGAAAGTTGTTGTTTTTTACCTTAGAAACAGCATACTGATAAAATAATCTTGGCGAATGAACCATCTCCATGCAGTTTTGTGGCACTTACTTAACTCCTCTACATTTAACTGACTGATATAGGTCCTAGTTGCCTTTCACAATAAGAGTTTACATGAGAAAGAGATAAGATTATTAAACACAACAAATTGTTAAAGATTAAACCACTGGTTTCCTTGTAAAAGACTATTTTTACATTAATGTATTGGTTGCATACTTTTACTTAAGTAAGTTCTTCCACCACTGTCTCCATGACAACTGAGCAAACTATACACTGATGAGATGTGGTTGAAAGCCTTAGATTAAAACTTATTTTGTCAAACTTTTTGCATGAACAGGATATAGTCTGTGAGTGACCGAGCTCCTTACCATCTCCTTCCGCAGCAGAGCCAGGGCAGCGTCCAGTCCGCCCGGCTTGCTGTGACCGCGCGGCGCGTCGCCGCTGATGTCGGCCTGGATGCGCGCTCTCTTGCTGTGGACCTTCTCGATGTCCCGCCACGACCCGCCGCTGGAGTTCAGGATGCCGCTCAGGCCTTTGGGCAGCGGCGGCAGCCCGTCCACTGAGAAGACACCGCCCACCGGACAGTCCGCCGCGCTGCACCCGCTCCCGTTCATCACGACGGTGGACTCAGCCGGAGACGCACCGACACACTTTCTGCAGGAGAGCGTGATCACTCTCAAATGCTCATACACTGTGTGAATGCCGTTATGCTGCTTCACCATCACCTTTAGGTGCTGTTTTCCCTGTCTCCCAGCAGCTGCACGCGGAGGTGTCTTGGAGGCACGCTGCAAGTCGATGCAATCCTGTTTTCTGGATGTGTTCGGGCTACAGTAGAAGCAGTGAATGCCGGGTTAATGTCATGCTTCCTGGCTTTGTTTTGTTTCCTCTCCTTTGTGTGGGAGAGTTCACCGACAGCCCCCGGCTCCGCCCGGCAGTGACAGCTCCGCGCCCCGCCCCGCTACAGTCCGTGTTTGTGGGTAAAAGGAGACCGTCAGTCGTTTGATTGATTCAACTGGATTTCTCATAAGCAACGTTTAGACGTTTTCAAAACACAAAGTGATAAGCTCGGGCTGTGCAAAAATGAGAATCCAAACAAGCCCATAAATAGGCAGACTAGAAGGTTGTTAATTTACCCACGTCACAGAAACAATAAATACAGGAATGCCCCAATAAAACAGGCCTACACCAGTGCAACACTGGCAACTTGTGTGCAAAAATATAGCTGTGTAATTAACTGAAATTCACAGGGCGTATTATAAACACACATGCAATTCATATATATTCAATGGTACTTGAAATATATTGCATCTTCCAATTAATAAACTTATGGTAGTGTTTTGTATTTGGCGACCTCTTGTGGAAAGAAACAAACTGCAGAACTCCTGAACAGGCAAAGCTTTATTCAAGTACATAATAAAAAACTCTGACTGCCTTGAACAACACTGAAGCTTGCTTTTTCTAATATGAAGTGCCATCTACTGATGTACAGTGCACAGTTTATTTGCTCTAGATGGTTTTAATGAATGAGGAACGATGAGTCTGACTCCTGAATGTTGCCTTGTCTCATCTGAGCATCACTGAATAAACTGACCACCACTACCATCATGCATCAACTATATTTACAATAAAAACCTACAAACTGTCAGCGCACAGTGACAAGCTTTATACCACCAGAGGGCCAGAGACACCAGAAAGCCATCTGAGCGTCAGACTGAGCAGCAAATAGAAAAATGTTCCTGTCTTTGTGAAGAAGCAGGGTCAGATTTGAGGACTGGTGTGTTTAACAACATACCAACAGGCTTTACATTTTAACTGATAACTTACATTAGTTCTAGTAGCATCTTGTATATGAGCACAAAGACTGTTTTGTGCACACACACAATCATTCAGGCAAGTGTGCGCAGGGACTTTAACTTTTTTTAGAATCTTGTGATTTGCAAAGCTATGCCATTTTTGGGATAGTACAGAACAATCAATCAGGAAAAAAGAATTCCCAGATGTCTGGCAATTGCTTCCATTTTGGATTAACCAGAGCTACCCAACTATGGATTTGGTAGCATTATTTTTCTGTAGAATATAGATTAAGCCCTATTTAAAATTTCTAATGGTCAGATGGTTTAAAATTAATACCAACAATTGTTCAGCCTTGACAAATGATAAGTTTTTTTATAATTAAATCATAAATTACAAGTTGACAAGTCACATGAACATATTAAGAAACCATGTAACATGATAGTTTTGCCAGCGGTATAGTAACGTTAACCCAAACTAGTAACCTGTGCACTTTTGACACTTTAATCCCATACCAAGTGCATTTTTGGACCAATTTTGAATTCAGCTCTACGCAAGGATTCAGTCAAAGGGAGATGCTGCAAAGCAGCGAACCAGAGTCAGTATTCCAAGACAGAGGCAAGTAGAAACAGCGTTCCCATGACTCCATGGTTTCCACCAGTCCATGATGGTTACTGGCTGAGCTCCTTGAGGCTGCGCAGTGAATTGGCACAGCTGGTGATGAGGCTGCAGAGCTGGATACTTGCCTCTAGGGAGGCTGAGCTCTGTAGCTGGGTGGTGGCCCAGCGAAGTTTGGTTAGAACAGCTTCCTCAGCTTCTTCCAACACAGGTTGGAGGGCAGTGCTCTGTGGACAAACTGGGGGACGAGTTGGTGCCACGGCTGTGGTGGAGGGAGGAACTGAAGGAGAAGGGACAGCAGGTGGAGGCAGGAGGGCTCTCCCTCCTGCAGCAGCCCCTTCACAGTGCTCCGGTCTTGGCTGAGGAACTGACCCACTTGCTTGACTGTTGCTGGGGCCTCCGTTGAGTTCAGGGGCCTGGGACGGTGCAGGGGACTGGGCTGCAAGTTGCCTTTCTCTCACCTGGGACAACGCCGCCTGTGCATTTAGAGCTGAGAGGAGTGGAGAGAGGAAGACAGGGAGACATGGAAACAAAAGCAAATAAAACTGACAAAAAGCACAAGCTGAGAGGAGCAGTGATGGAAGAAATGACACATATGCTTTGTGCATTAAACATGTATGTGTGAGTTGTGTATACCAGGGTTGTCCTTGTCAATATCAGAGTCCAGCTCCTGACATGAAACACAGTAGTTTTTCTGCTGTCTGTCCTGGAGAAGAATAGTCTGGAAACACAAAATAGACGTTATTCCACTCTGCCTTTTCTACATTTTCAGGGCACTACCACCCTCACAGACAAAATAAATATCCGCTCTACTGACCCCGCACACATCACAGCACTCTCCCAGCATCTTGTATCCTTTGAGCAGGTAGTCTCCCATCAGCTTGCTGATTTTGTCTTGTCGCTCCCTGCGAGCCTGAATCACCTTCATCTCTGCCTCTGTTGGAGGCTCCCACTCAAAGTCCTCGTCACCTGGGATGAGTAACAAAGTGCTTTTTAAATTCAAGTGGACTGCACCTACACAGACACTGTGTTGCAGTATCATCCTCATAAAACGCAGTGTTATTGCTGTGATATAACTTAACAGTTCTTAATGTGTGCGTGTATATTCTCGTTGCCACTTTGCCAATTTTACTCATTAGATTTTATACAATTTTTGTACTTATTAGATAATTCTTTGGTTAAAGTTGCGCTGTTTAAAAAAGTGATTAGCATAGCCGCAGTGCTCTGCTAAGATAAGATAGCTAGCAAAGCAGCCGGGCTAACGTCTAGCTCGCGACATGTATATGGCGGCGGCGACAAAACATAGTAAAAAATAAAATTACACTCGAAAACCACTCCATATACGCGTGCCAAAATGGTGTTTTATGAGCAGGCGAAGTGAATGCGAGAAATGTCAAAGTTAGCTTGGTTATAAGTTCACAAACCTCCATTCAAAGCCATGTTGCTTCGGTCCTACACGTTGTGCGCGATGACGTAGGTGTCGTCGTCTTCGTCGCTGGTCAAAGAGAAACATTCCAGAAGAGCCGGTTGTGGCCCTCTGCTGGCCACCGAACATAAAACATCTTCTGCGGTGAAATGCATTTACTAAAACCTATTATGCTGAATGTGGACCACTGCCTGTTAGTTAGCCCTTAAAATCTAACTATTCAATCCGTATTATCCATATTATTATTATATAATTAATCCTACTGACTCCCCTGTTTCACAATGCACATGCAGACCAGATGGCCATTTACGTATTAGATGTAATGCTTTATTTAGACTTGTGTGCCCCAATATGTGTGCCCGTCTTTAGTGTTTCTTCCTACTGATCCATGGTGCCCACTTCATTCTGAATTGCATAAAATCTCATTCCTGTTATCTTGCAAGTTGTTGCTGTTTTTGCTTCTGCTTTGCTAAATTAAATTTCCATGGTGCCTTCTTGTTTGGCCTTCTTTGCTAGCATATCTGATATTTCATTCCCTTTAATTGCCCTATGAGCTGGAACCCACATGAATATGATATGTTCATATTTCTAAGTCATATATTTCATTCATTATATTCTGTCTGCTCTGGGATGAGGATAGCTGTAGTGATAGTAGCTAATGCTGAACTTGAGTCTGAAACCCAAAGTGACCTTACCTATTTGTACCTGTTCTACACTTTAAAACAGTTGTGATATCTAGCATTTCACCTGTATAAACTTAATTCATTAATTTTAAAACAGCAGCAACATGCTGATGAGACAGAAAAAACCTGCTTCTCAGGAATTCAGTTTTTATAATTATTTTATTGTATTTTGGATGATTTGAGTCAGCCACTCAAAAACAGAAACTGGTACATTTCACAGAAAGAAAAATATATAATTCATAATCACAGATGAGCGGATCACTTTCATCCAAAGCACATTGGCTTTTATGGGCTTCAAACTGATTTCCCATCTTTCCCCACTCATACTCTGAAGTAAGAAGAAAAGGATTTTTATTCTGTACATGTATGTGTGTGTTTCTACAGAGGTCTTTGGTCACGAGATGCTGGATACTATATTGCAATATGAATACTTCCTCTACAGCTAAAAGACAAAAATTAACCAACAAAAACAACGACAGCAAAATGTGTGAGGGGGCTGATGTTCCATCTGTAAGAATACAGAATAATTGGTGTGCTGAAAAGATCATTCTCTTCAGTCGGTTATTGTTATTTGATTTCATTGCGCCGGTCACATTCTTCTTCGTCTTTGTTTTATGTCCCCTCCTCTTGCCGTCGTCCTGTCTTTATCTGGGTTTCTTCTCAGCCTCCAGGGTAACATCCTTTCTAAAAAGAAGTAAACAAAGACAAGTTTAGGACACCATTATCACATGGATAATATCAGTAAAAATGAAAAAGTGAAAAAGATCTCTTATCTTTATATAACATAAAACTATGCTCAGTTATTCATTTTTAATGTCCTGGAAGTTTTAATTAATTTAGATGTTTGCTTTTATCAAGATTTTATTGACATTAAGCAATAATACTGGCTATTTATTGCCATACCACAGTGTAGTGATACTCTGTTACAAGTAAAAGTCATGCATGCACAGTTTTCCTTAAGAAAAGTTAATAGCATCAAAATATACTTAACGTACCAAAACTAAACTTAGTCATTATGTAGAATGTCTTATTTCAGTATAATACATATTGAATTCTTGGATTATAATTGTTAATTGTTAACACTGTGTTTCGTAACCTCACCTCGTCTATAGGGGAGTTTTCTTTCAAGACACTGTAAGAGTAAGAACAAAAGATACATTTAAAAAGGCTGAACTGTTGCCCAAAAGAAAAAAAATGCACAAAAGAAAGTTAAAAACAAAAAAAAAAAGTAACCGGTAACTTCACCATAAATTTCAACAATATGATTTCTGGGTGATGGCTCCAAAACTAAAAGCGATTTGGTACTTACTTCACTAGCTGTCTTTACTCTGCTCAGTTTGGAAGGGAGGTTGATGTGAAAGGAAGAAAAGAGAAAAGGGTGAGAGCATGAAATCCTTGGAATAGACAGCATGTAAACTGTGGGGTGCATTGGTAGCAGTAACATTTACTGTGCAGACAGATCAGACATTTGTATGTGTGTTAATAAATAAAATACCTGCAGGCTTGGGATGCATGAGCATCAATGGCAGCTCCACTGTGACGTCACTGCAGATAAAATAAACCAACCAATCAGAATCATACAGATAATTGGTAATCACTGTTAATTGGCTGTATGGGTTGTGATATACAGTAATAGTTAATGGATGGTACTCACCTGGCTGTGAGGCCGCCCAGCAGGCTACAGGAGGACAGGGAGGGACATCATAAGATTGTTCTGGTTAATTTCACTCCATTCAATCATTTAATGAGTTTTCATGTGCCAAAAATGCTTGAACAGGAGCAGGCACTCACCCTCCTCCAGCCACCATCAGGTTAATTTTAATCTTGTAGGAAACCAGGATTCCCAGCACATCTTTTTCGATACCCTGTCGCAGCCTGTGGTGAAGAAGAATTACAAGGATTTGAGGGATTAGAAGGTTTAATGTAGTTAAGCGTGCTTCTACAAGACATCATGGACAATGAGTGACATGCAAGAAAAAGGCTACTGTAAATGTAAAACTACAAAGTGGATTGCATTATGTGCAAAGATGTCGGTCACAGAGGAGATAACTACTCCAGTAAATATCCCTAATTGTCCAGACTTTCCAGCGGTAATCAAATGAATCACATGTAAATCCTACTTTAGTCCTATCTGCTGTGTTTGCGCACTTACATGGTGGTGGAGGCCAAGTTAGTGTCCTCATCCTTCAGCCGTCCATCCAGCGCCAGACCTCTTTTCTCCTTGTTGTCAGACAGCAGGGGGGTGATGGTCAGAGTGTTCTCGTAGGTGCCACTGGGATCCACTGTCTCTCTGCGGAGGAGGAAACACAAACAGATCCATGCATAAACACATGCTTTGTCACAGCTACTTCCTGATGTTTGATATTTGCTGTGTGTTGAGTTCTCTCGGTCTTCTGTACACGTACCCAAACTCTTGGGTAAAAACAGCCTTGGTGTATTTGTCTGCAGAGTAGAGGACAATGTCTGTGGTTTGGTCCACTGTGAGAGGAGAAGAATGAAGACACAGAGAGTGAGACAAAGTATTTGTTTAATTCTTTAAGTAACAGTCATGTTATTTCTATTAACAGAGGTACCCACCAGTGACTTTGAATTTCTTGACTGTTTTGTTGCTCTCGTTGTTGATTTTGATTTTGATTGGGATTGCTTCACCGTGGAAATAGAGCTGTGGTCAAAACCAGGAGAAAACCAGTTAATGGAGGCGAAAGGTGTTTGACTGGTCAGGATAACATACTCTCAGCCTGGACTCAGACTCACGCTGGAAACATGACAAATATTTTGTATAGCAGAAAAAAAGTTTTGCTACTGTACATCTTTTTCCATCGCAGCTTCTAGGTGAACGGGCTTGTCGGACATCATGAAGCTTTTGCAGATATCAGCCTTGGGCCCGGCGCCGACCTCAGAGGGAGCGAACTGGATTTTACGAATGATAAGGCGAGCAGTGTCCCTATCAGATGGAAACGAAGAAGAAAGATGGAGTAGAGAAAATGTTAGTTAGGCAGAATAGTACATATAAAAAAAAAAAAAGAAAACAAAGAGATGGTGAAAAGGAAAGAGAACTCACTTCTTCTCGATCTTCTCATCTGGGTTGTTCTTTTCCTTGGCAAGGTAAGTTTTGACCTCAAAGTCGACACCACAAGCCTGGAAAGCAAAGAAAAAAAAAGAAAAAACTACAGTTACTATACCTGCCTACACGCTAAGGTTATGGGATGAAGTCTGTTTAATTGTGAAGGTGAATGGTGTTAGCAGATTAACAAGAGATTTACCTTCCCCTGGTCATCAGGTCCAGGTTGCAGAGAGACTGAGCATGGCAGGTTGTTGGGAATCTGGAGAGAAAGATGAACATTTATTTCTAAATATACGAGTTATATTTATTTGTCTACTTAATTTTGAATATATCAAACAAGCAGTTGAATGTAATAACCCAGTTAATAATTGATAGTGTTGTGGTAATGAATCACTTTCACTTCAACCTTGACACCTGAAGAGTGCTGAACAGATTGAACGGGTTTAAACTCTTTACACTTGTAACTGGACATGTTGTCACATACTTCAAAAGAGAAGGCGTGTGCGTTGTCCCCAGCCTTCTTCAGCAGGGTGTCGTGCATGGCGCTCAGTTCGGGTTTGTGATTCTCAGGGTAGATCTGGACGTGCTGGATCCAGATGTCCTTCCTGAAGCACAGGCCTATCACGTCCAGGTCGTCGCTGCCATAACGGAAGGCACATGCCAGCTGCACAAACACTGTCAACACAAAATTGTAGATTTATTATTTTATTATTGTATCTTGCATCTACAAGGGACGTGACTTGGGAAGGTTTTGTATTTCTATGGCTTTGAAAATGGGAATTTTTAATGACGCTACCTTTTCTGTCTCCAAAGTCTGCTGGGTCCAGCTTTACAACACCATCTGTAAAGGAAGCGGTATTACAGAAAAATGTTATATTTATCACCTTCAAGCAGCTGCACACTGACAGACACATGCACACGCTGGAGAAGGAACGTACCAACTTTGTCCACTGAGGACATATGGTCCACATAGTCTCTCTTCCCCAGGTAGAGGGTCAGCTAAGAGAAGGACAGAAGGGAAAACAGCTGAGTGTTTCAAACTCTGTTGATAGTTTCATTAATTTTCCATTGATAAAAAAAACAATGCAAACCAAAACATGAGAAAAAAATCAATACAAATCATCAAGTGTAGACTTACCCCTCCGTTTCCACTGGTCTTCTTGAAAACCCTGTGAAAAATAGGAAGAGAAACAACACTTTAGGACTATTTGGTTTTAATCTATCAATCTGTATTTATAATTTTCACATCCTTCATCATGTCTTCCAGTAAGTGGCTTGTGAATGTGACTGTCTGGATTAATCAGATAAAATAATGATTAGTTTTAGACTCTGAAGGTAAAGTAGTTTCTTTGGCAAGTGGCAGAAGGGCCTGTAATCCCTTATTCCTTTTATCCAGTTAGGAATAGCTAAGTGTGGAGCAGCTTTACCTCATTTCGCCTGGATTGAAAGGCATGCCCAGGTGAGGGAGCTACAAATGGTGCAACAGGGTGCCCAAAGAGCTGATTACCAGTGTGATCCCAGAAAGATAATTCTTGAGACCCTGTCTGAACTGACGCATCAACTGACTAAGCCTTTACGAACCTTAAATAAATACTTTTAAACTACTGGTGACTTCTAGGAGTTGGCTGACCCGGGTCTTTCCATTTGTTTTCATGAAAAGATACCAAGCTTCCCATTAGTACACTTTTGATTATTATATTTGGGAAGTTGCATTGCTGTCATTTTTAAGAGAACTACCTTTGGGTGACAGATGGACAATAACAACAGGAAAACAACACTTACTTTGCCATCTCTGGATGATGTTTTGAGGGTTTCTGTTGGGAGGAGAGAAAAAATAGATGTAACTTTATGTTGTTAGGAGCATCATCAGCAGCATCAGTCAGTTATTGGGATTAAGACATTGATCCTTCACCAACTGTCACCTCTTAGGCAGCTGGAGTAATGTTTTTTCTTTTGAAGGTACGGAAGGTTAATCCTTTGGGATGAGATTACACCATCAGTGTTGGGGCTCCTGAGCTAAAGCTGTTATCTGTTATTGTGTATCTTCTAACAGGCTCCCATCCCATAGACACAGGCCTCACACTGTAACTCCGAGTCAGATTTACATGGCACTCCAGATTATGTCACAGTGTGTTCCCTCAAATGAAACATCAGCTGCCAAAGTTGAGTTGACTATTCAAGGACGGTTAAATGGATAAAATCCATTCAGTGACTTGCCGTAGTATTCCTGGAGTTAATGAGTCACTAAGTCCTAACAGTAGCCCTCTATAACTCTAGGATTATAACAGAAAGGTTAAAAGAGTTGTGAGTATTTGTAGCGTTGTTGATCAAGATTTCAAATTCAACTGGAGAGCCGTCAGAGGTGTTTACCTGCTTTACTTTGAGGCTTCATCTACTGTCCTGAGATTGTTTGGTCTTACTTATTTGCGAGTTCTGCATGCAGCTGTAAAAGTTAACTATTAATGCAACACTGTATGAATTAGGTGACGTATCCTAATATTGGGGATCACTTAATGATACAGTTACCAGCTTTTTTTTTAAGGTGGAAAGGGAACGAGAGAGTGAATACGGACATACCCAGAGATTGCTGTGGTGGGTACATGCATGGAGGAGAATGGTGACTTGTTTGGTTCAGAAGGAACCTCCAGTTCAAAGCAACTGTGTGGATTCAGGAACATGGGCTGCGGGTACATTTCAGCACCATGTACAGAAACAGCACAGTTGCTTCCTTCAGTTCTGAGTGGCTGAGTGTTATGAAATACCCTCTTTAAATGTTAATGAACTAAATCAAGCTTTTCTTTGGTTCTTGCTTCTCAACCTATCCAGTAATATAATATTAACAGTAATAAATCTAATATTTTGAATGAATACGGGGTAAATTTTCTCTTATGATCATTGCTCAGTTTAGCACAACTGATGGTGGCTGTTGTCTGCAGATAACTTTGGAGACTTGATGTCAGATCTCTCCTTCAACTTAGCCAGTTTATCCTCCGACAGCATTTCCCACAGGGAAAACTACAGAAGACAGGTGATTTGTTTATTTTACTTATCTATTATCTGGCAGCACTTGAAGCTTTCAATCAGGGTTTAACTGTAAAAGCACCATGAATATTTTATGTTGCTTTAATACAATCCAAAAACAGAGATGCATTACGTTTCGTGACCAGGCTGGTGTAATGATTTACCCATAACAGGCATCACATTATCTGCTGTAGAAATTGAAATGGACCATATAACCCCTTTTAGAAACTGTGTATATGATAGCCTGCAAAAAACTTTACAGTGTAATAGAATCAGGTTGAGTACCAACATACCCAAATACACATCAGCGACCCTGAACCACCATGGTTGTATGTAATCTTTCAAGTATGAGCCCATTGTTTTTCCTCATTAGGCATCCATCCATCCATCCATCCATCCATCCATCCATCCATCCATCCATCCATCCATCCAGAAGGAGAAGACATAAGGAAGACTTACCTCTCCTCAGCTGTCTAGGATCTTGGTAGAGTGTGTCAGGGTAAGCTGAAAGTGCAGTCTGCAACAGTTGAGCTCCCCTTTTATACCTACAGCCAGTCTGTCGGCATCCTTCGGGTTTAACCAGTCCATTATTATTGTCGTTGCCTGCCTCATAATCCAGTTAAGCAATCAGTGGATGGCTTTTTTGGACTACAAAGGGTTTAAAAATACCAGCCAGCTAAATCACAGGGACAGCCATACAACTACATAGTCGCCACATGGCTATGGTTGTAGTAGGCTGATAATCCCCCTCTGCTCCTCCACAAACAAATCAAGTTTCCTTTAATTCTGAAGGGAGAATAAATCAGGGTCATAAACCTTTAGGCCTTTATAAAATCAGGGTTAATTTCTCTGAGAGAGAGCATTGTGATTTTTTTTTTTTTGTCAAAAAGGCCTGGGTTTATCATGACATAAGGGTTACTGCTATATGTGTTGGTTCACTTATGTTTAATAATAGCCTTTAAACTGCTATTATTAGCCCGATTTATCTGTGAGCTGCACCTTAGCTGTGACCCTTCCTTATTGCCTAATCAACAATGTGAAACTTCAGACACATTTCTCCCACCAGTAAATGAGGGAAGTATGCGTATTTGATTAAAGAGACGACAATAAAGAAAAGCTTTTATTTTAACTGCCTGTTGTGACATCTGGTAAATTGGGATAGTTAAGCTTTTCTAAGAATATTTTTTTCAAGAAATACGTTGCTGAAAAGCTATCTGATAAGGAAAAACGGACACATGGATATGACATCATATAAATGGGTGTGGTATCATGTGCAGTTGACACTTCCAGTGTGTCAGTGTGATCCAGGAATCACAATGACAGTGTTTTGACATAAAATGGTTGAGCTTATAAAAATTGAAATAAATACTATACTATACTATACTATACTATACTATTAAATACACATTGTTTAATTCCAGTATATTTTGATGGGATGCAATTGTGCATCAAAATTACTATGAATTAATTACATACTCCTTTCACCCATCTGAGAAATGTTACTTTTGATAGTATCCCATTTTGCCACTAGCCAGTGAAAATGGGACTTTGCTTTTAGTAATTTTGATGGGGGAAATATGCTATTTAAAGATCACGAAATACATGGTGTCATGAGAGACACAACTTTTCTAAACTATTAAATATAATTTCTCATGAATATGTTATCAGCTATAGCTTGCTGGAGCTAAGCTACAGAGCTGGCATAGCCACGTTTTAGCGCACGCGAGAGAATTTTGCCTTCAGGGTTTTCTGCCAGAGCGCATTAGCGTTAAAGGAAACATTGGACTCAGATGAGGAGTTTGTTGTGCACAAAAATCAGTGACTAGCAGACGTATCAGAACGTAAGCGTAGTTAGCATCTTATATTTGTTCATGTTGTTTGTTAGCTTGTTAGCTTGTAACTGGCAGTGGCTGCATTAGCACAACCAGTAATGCTGCTTCAATGTCTCACTCTATGTACTGACAAGGTTTTGTTTTTTGAGGCTGTCATTGGTTCACTGCAGTTCATGCAGGAAATGCTATGGCGTTGTTTCGAATGGTAGCCTATGTTTTGTATCGTATAAAAAAAACACCATAATTCTTAGATTTTCTTACAGAATAAGTCTTAAGATATTTAGAGTGGTAACATGTTAGGGGTTAAGTAATTGGGAAGTATTTTTTCAAAAGTGTCCCAATTTACCAATACTCACAGTATATACTTTCAAGGAACCAACACATCTGAACAACAATTCAAAGCTATCGTTTGGAATAATTGGGTAAAGTGCAAAGAAGTGTGTAAAGTAACAGCTGTAGGTCTTTGTGTTCACTGTTTCAGTCTGTCTGATCTCAGCAGATTAAGGGCTCCCAGTCCCATTACGGTGCGGATGATGGGAGCATCGGTGACAACGTCAGAGTAAGCTGCCTTATTCAACGGTGTTTTAGGACCGTGCCAGAGATTAGGCAGAATCACCAGATAGATTCCCTTTTGACCTTTGAAACCCCACCAATCCTTTGACAGGTCCATTATAACAAGCTTATGTTGAAAGGTCAAATCCGCAGAACTTTATTTTAATTCCCAGTCAAGATGTCAAAGTTGACAAAGACACCAAGCCAGCCAAGCTGTTTTACAACCGATGCACTGACACAGTCATATAAGCGGTGTCTTTTCTTGTGAAGTGCTAAAACGGGCACATGCACAATATTTTCTTTAACGTTGAAGACAGAGAACATGAGGGCCAGTTTAAGGGGATTGTTGAAAATATACTGGTTCAGATGGCTTGGGGGTTTCATTTAGCAATAAAGGCAACTGGGTGATGTTAAAAAAGACAATTTAATCAAATAAAATGGAAATATTTAATTTATTAAGCAGTTAATGGGATGTGTCAAAAGGTCTTCACTGGAATCCAGCCATGGTCAGCACAGAGACCTCTTGGCCACCATGACGCCCCACAAGGCAATGGGTTACTGTGCTGTAATGTCTGTGGCTTAACGGTGTTCGTTTGCTCGTAGGTGATGTGGTTGTTCAGGTTGTTTAAATCTGACTGATGCAATGGGAAAACAAAGTCAATTATGCAATGAAGCAGACAAACATTTCCATGGTTATATAAACTTTCTTACCGTCTCAACACTAGCCAAAGTTAAACTAAAACACAAAAGTAGGTTCAGGTTTTATTTGAACAGATCACCTCCGAACTAATCACTGTTTTGACTGCTCTGCAGTTTGTTTCCAGGAATCTGTGTGGCTTCTCAGGTTCTCAGCCTTTTGATCTTCAGCCTAAACACAACGTGACAGTATCATTCTTTCTGAGAAGGATCCCAATTAAGCACATGACTGAGTGACAAAAGGTCACACTCATTTGTATTCAATTAATTAAGAGAGGGAGAGAAAAGAGACTTTGGAATCACTGACATATGAAGAACTATCAGAAAATAATAATGTGTTATGTGCAATTTTAATCAAAACATCTGACACAAATATACAGAATCAAATCTTAACAGTCAAAATACATGTTTAAAAACCCACTGCATTGCCATCCTTGGTTTGGTTTGACAGAGAGAAAGAAGTTGGCTGAACACAGATGATAAGAGAAATACAGAAAAGACCTTTAACTGTATTTCATCTAAATATCTAATTTCAGTTTGAAAACCTGCAGAGAGTCAGACACACACAGACCCCCTGTCTTCTTGATGTGTATAATTCACTATATTTGTAAGCTCATACTGAAATAGCCGCAATAAATGTTGTTGAATGACAAAACAAAACTTGAAATGCAGCTTTATTAAAGTGATCGTATTATTTTAACTTATTCTCTTGTCTCTGCACCACACACTGGGGAAACTGCAGTGATTAGGTAACTATGCATAAGTAATTAAGACAGGTGGCATGTACCTGAGGGACCATTTGAATTCAGTATAAAGAGTTACTTGGATTTATTTTTTCCAGTCCTGTTGTCAATGTGACGAATTTGCTCATACGCAAGAACAGTTTTGTTTTTGTGTTCATTATAACCCAAACCTTGCATTCACAATACAAAAACACATGGTCACATGGTCACGTCTGTTCTATGTGTTTCATTTATAGAGTGAAACAAATCCCATTTTAGCACCTGGTCAGCAAAGCCCAAGTTGGCAATGTCCCCATGTGCTGAGAGGTTTTATTTAGGATGAGTGGGTGAGGGCACTGTGGGCAGCTGAGCCGTTTTTCAGGCCCGCACACACTAAAGATGTGAGTGCCTCATGTGTGTGAGTGTCAGCCAAAGGGCAAAACCAGCACCATCAATTATTCAAGGGTTAGGACAGACTGATGAGGTAAATAAAGCCTGGTGAGTATTAAAATATGAACAAGACAAAATTAGATCGAATGGGATGAGGCAATGTGACATAATGTACAGGTGAAATAGTATAAATACAGAAGTTCACTGTGTGTTACTGTGTGTTTGTTGCAAATACAACACATGTAAACCACTAAAGTATCTAAGATAATAACAATGAAGCGTGTCCTCCATATTTTGACTAATCTCATGTCCCTGCAGAGGAGCCTATCAGTCAAAATGTAGTTTTAAGACCTCAGTTATTTTTGTTTGTGCTCATATGGTTCATATCCCTAAAGTTGTGTTTCATCAAAAATGACCACAAGCTAATTTATGCACAGAAAAACTGGTCCCAATTATCTCAGCATAATAGGCTACTGGTCTGTAAGCACAATTATGAAGTTTTTTTCATCATCTGCTCTCTCTGTATTTGATGGGGATCTGCAGGCACAGAGGGTGGGAGGAGGGTGGGGGGTTTGGCACTATAGAGGTCCATTAATTTGCACTTTAACTGGTTAACCTGATCAGGCCAAAAGGTGAGCCAGAGGTGGCTTCTCACTATCTCCTAAATATCTAGCGCCATCTAGCGGATCCAGTGAGTGGTTCAACAGCACTCTGACCATCTCTCTTTATATTGTGTGACTCCCAGTGTTTCATTGGATCTTGTTTGGAAACAATAGAAGCAAATCATAGTCCAGTCCGGTAACTTCACTGATGCTAACATGGACATTTTGCGCTTTGGAGCGGTAACTTATTTGGGCTTTGACGTCAGGTGAGTGAAACACACCCCGCCATCGTGGTCCAGAGCAGAGAAGTGCGACTGCTGAGGTGCGCACTCAGCGCGCCGCTCGGCCCGCCCGGACACTGCAGTGTAGGTTACCGTGCCATCGCTGCGGCTGCTCGCTCCCGACACCGCGTCCCGCAGCAGACTTCCCGGGCCCGGGAAGGACAGGGAAACGCCAAAAGCCATGGCCGAGTCCAACCCGCTGCGGGGGTTCCCCCGTCTGCGCCGGGCCGCGGTAAGCTCCGCAGGGAGGTGGTGGGAGGCTTGAAACGGGGTGGCGAGGATACTGCAGCAGAGAGATGAGGAGAGCTAGACGGGCTGTTCTTGACACACTTCACACACACACACACACACACAGTAATGCGACACAGAGGCTGGGATGTGTCCTCAGTGCAGTGCAAGCGGTGTGAGATATTTAACAAGCCTCTCGGTTAACAGCCTGGTCAGATTCAGATGGCAGTTCAGTTTAAGGAGTCTGTGTAGGGGAGCAGGACAGGCCAATGACAAACGGGGCTGGTGTGTGTATGTGTGTGTGTGTGTGTGTGTGTTTGGACTGCCACTGCAGGTGCAGAACAGCGGGAGGGTGTATGTTTAAGCTTTAGCACTGCAGTCTATAAGTGTGGAGTGTGTTCAAGTTGTGCAGCTTTATGTAACAGATTTGGGAACATGACTCAAATATTCACGAATGTAAATGCAGCTGTGGGATGCAGATGTGCTGAAATGACTGCAATCATCCAACAACATCCATCATGGTTGCATTAGGACAACTTGAAAGAATATTTAACATGTGCATTATTTTTTTTCTACAATGGGCTTCTGGGAGAGACAGTTGTGTGTTTTGCCTCAGGTGAGCCGTGTGTGGTTTAAAGGTCAAAACCTCAGTAGCTGTGATGATAACAACACCAGAGCACAGAAAGTTTCCTTTGCCACTGTCAGTGAAAAATACCTGTAGCCTTGTTCCTGCAGTTGGACAGTGTAGCCTGTGCGTTATAGTTGGGGATAATGTGAAGGATGTGTGCCAAAAGCCACGCTGCTTTAACAGTCAAGTCAAGTTTCATTTCTAGCACATTTCATACACAGGGCAAAACACAATGTGTTTTACATAAAGCGACAATACAGTCGCAACACAATCAAAGAAGTGCCAGAAAATCAGTGCAGAAAATACAAATAACTCAAAACGTACTTGGGGGATGAATACAGAAGGCAGCTCCTCCGCTTTAAAGCAAGTGAGAAGAAGGGATCAAAGACCACTGCCTGTGGACCTGCGAGTTGTTGCCGGTTTCTGTCTAATTATCTTGTCTTTTATTTCCCGAGGTGCAAGGTCATTTAGAGCTTTTTATACCAGCAGCAGAACTTTCAAATCAATTCTAGTTTTAACAGAGTCAGTGTAGGCGTAAGACAGTATGTTCAGACTAAACCAGCTGATTTCTGGAGGCCAGTGAATAGATCGTTACCGTAGTCTAATCTACTTGTTATAAATATATGGATTCATTTCTCAGTCTTCGTCTTACAATGTTTTTTTTTTTTTTTAGATGGTCGGCAGCTGATTTTGTGAGATGGTTGATATGGTTCTTAAAATTTATGATGACACCAACTAGACAGAACAGAGATGAACAGAGCTGCAGTTTTCTGTCTTCTGTCTCTGAGTCTTTGCGCCAAAGATGAGTAATTATGTTTTGTCTCTGTTCAGTTGTAAAAAAACAAAAACTTATCATCGGTACACTGGGCCAGGGAAACGTATGGGATCTTCGTCATTAGGAGACAGGATATGCACAGATGTGAATCTATAACATCTGGTGCACCTGAGTACACTTTCCCTCTCAGGTCTACCAGTTGTTGTGGAGTGGAGGAGTTTTATATGAAGTTTAAAAGTCTTCCTCATGGTTAATAATAACTCGTCAGGCTGTATGATCTGTGCAAACACCAGAGGAAATGCAGTGACTGTGGACAGTAGATAGTTTGGAGGAAGGGAGAGGAGACAGAGGTGACTGGAAAACATGTGAAGCAGGTGAGAAAAGAGCGGCGGTTGATTAGTGATCTGCTCAGCGGTCTAGTCACTTGTCCAAACTGGCTGTTGATCCTTGTGCCACTGAGTATACAGATTATGATTTTCAACCAAACACGATAACGATATGCAAATCTGGTAAATTCTCTGCTGCAGAAATGAATAAAAACAGAGCCACAAAGCCACAAAGTAAAAATGAGCAGAACATATTTAGACTAATTCCCACTTTAACTGACGCTGTAACATCTTGTGAGAGTAATAGTGTAGACGATGACAGCTCTGTGTTCGCAGAGGACAAACAAATACAGTCTGTGCTACGAGGGAGGAAATGTGAGGGCATGCGGAGGGATGACAGTCGATAGCGTGAAGAGTGACAGAAGAGCAGAGTGAGTGAGACGGGCCGACTGTCAGACCTGCTGAAGTGCTGTGGAGAGCAAAAGACCTTCCACGGACTGACACAGGGAGATGCTGATGCTGTGTCGAGCTCTGCTAGGCCGCACGACTAACACCATTCGGCTGTCAATGCTTCTGACTGACAGACTGACTCCTCCACTCCCCTGACTGTACACGTCTGCCATGGTCCAGAGATGCGGTGGAGGAAAAAAAATCCCCATTGTTACGCTGACATACTTTCTTTCTGCAACACTTAATCCTTACAGTCAGAGCCAGGAGAAGCACCGGTGTATTGGATACGTGGTATTGGCGGTGCTGGTTTTGTGCCCGCTGGCTCACTGGCGCTCTGTCATGGTTCACTGGGGCACTTGAAAAGAACAGAGCCATTGTTTTAAGTAACACCTGTGCTCTATGATAATTCAAAATGTCTGCTGTGAAAAAAAGGCCCGGTAAAGCTTTTAGAAATACAGACGGGTGACGAATCAAAGGAGGAAGTTGAATAAACGAGTGGAAATACAAACAAGTGCAGATGCTTCCATACGGGGGTCACGAGAGGTCACTGTAGTGCTGCCAGTTATTTTCTTCATTATTCAGTTTGTCCCTTTTTCTAGAAAAGTGTTTAAAAGATAGTTTTCCAGTCAAAGTTGACGTCTTGAAATGTCTTGTTTTGTCTGACCAACGGCTCAGAACTGAAAGATATTCAGTTCACTTTCACCTGTGGCAAAGAAAAGCATCAAATCCTCACGTTTAAAAAGACGCAACAAGAAAATGTTGGGGATTTTTATTTGAAAAATAATCAGAATGATTCATTATTTATCATAATACAGTGGCTCCAGAAAGTTAGATTTTTGATGAATTTGCACTTTGTCATTATGGATTATTGAGAGTAGATTGTTGGACAAAACTGCCAATTTTATCCATTTAAAATTACAGCTACAAAACAATTAAGCATGCCAAGAATGAAGGGGGCTGAATACTTTCTGAAGCAAGTGTAGTTGGTTCATTTACCTTTAATTGACTCTGAAACGTTTAGTGTGTATGAAAATGATTTGAATTATGTGTTAAACACAATGAGGGAGTATGAGGTGAGTTTGTGCGATGTTGGCGGTTGCCTTAGAGAGAGATCTTGAGTTTATTAATTTTTAACGACCCCCATCCACTCAGATGTGTTTTGATTGTTGTTATTCATCTTAGATGTTCAAGCTTCACCGTGCAGAGTGATGTATGACACTAAAAAGCTAACGATCCTGATCCAGTGGTGCAACTTACATTAGTGCTATATTCTTTTCAATGAGGGAGGGGTAGAAGGGATTTGAAGACATTTGTCTTATGTCTTAAACATGTTTTTTACCTCTCCTCTGGTCCTTTGTCCTAACACTACTTTTTCCCCTGTTCCAGTTCCTACAGTTTCTGACAATATTACAGTGTTGAGTAAACAAATAAAATAACACACATCCTTTTTCAGACCTCATTTCCAGGCAATCTGCATTTGGTCTTGGTGCTCCGCCCCACCAGCTTGTTAAGCTCCGCCCCCAGTCCATCTTCAAGCACTGACCTGGGATTTCGCTTCAGCCAGGATGACTTCCTGTTAAAGATGCCGGTGAGACAGAGAGAGAAAAATGAGGATTGAGGAGTGGGAGAAGATTTGTATTTTTATATTTTACTAAATCTGATGCAGCATAATCCACACAGTCTCTGCTCCACTCAACACACAATCCTCCTGTCCGTTTTAATATAAAGTATTGGAACAGTTCATTTCTTCATTCATTAAAATTTCAAACACAGTTCAGTGTGGGCTGGTTGGCTGTGAGACGCCTTGTTTTTTCTGTGTTTCTAGGTGGTGATGCTGCGCTCAGTCGGTGACCTTCTGCGCTACATCGATGAAAACCACCTGACATCCGACTTCACTGCTAAAGTGGAGTATTGCCAAAGCGATTGGATCGTCCTCCGCACGGTACGCTCCTCTGTCGCTCTAATGTCGATCCACCAGAGCAGCCTGGCAGGTTGATTTCGAATGCAGAGAAGTTGAAGCTTGGTTGAAGCTATGTTAGCACAAGACGCACACGTCACGAGGAACTGTGACCCGTGATATCTCAGTGGCAGATGATTACCCGGCTCAAACTCACATGAATTTGAGAAGTTCAATATGGGTTCATATGTGTTTTTTTGTATGTGTGGAAACGTGTGTGTGTGTGTGTGTGTGTGTGTGTGTGTTTGTGTATCTGCAGTCCATTGAGACCTTTGCGGTGACAGTGAAGGAGATCGCCCAGCTCCTGCAGGGCTTCGGATCAGAGCTGTCTGAGACTGAACTTCCAGATGAAGCGAACGCCATCGAGTTCCTGCTGCACTCACACACACACCGATACCGACAGATGAAGGTTGTTGCCCCCCCCCCCCGCCTTTCCTTCTCACTCTCTACCGCAGTTTTTTATGTAGTGTTTGATTTCTCTTTCTGTTTATCTTTACGCTGGTTTTGTGCGGTTTCATGATTTCGCCTTCCATTTGCTGTTGTCTCAGGACGATATCCGGAGCGTGCTGAAAGAAGGGCGCCTGCTGCTGTCCAACCTGGAAACTGTCAAGGCCTCTAAGAGAGACATAGAGGAGGAGAGGGAAATACAGGGAGATATGGACACGGTTCAGAGGTACAGTATCAGTGAACAAGTGAAGAACAATGTGAATACAAGAATTACCAGCAGCCTAATATTAAATCTTCGACCTTCACCGACCTTGTGTGTCACGTGTGCATATGTGTTTTAGGCTCCTGGCTCAGCTGAGAGACATGGAGGAGGCGTTTGATGGCTTCTTTGAGAAACACCACCTGAAGCTGCAGCAGTACCTCCAGCTGCTGCACTATGAAATGAATTTCCAGCAGGTGTGACGACTGTTGTCTGTCTCTGTCTTCCCTTAACCGGATCGTAGGGTTGACTCTGTGTTACGTTGTGATGATTACCTCTGTGTGTACAGATGGACGAGGTGCTGGAGCGGCTCTCTGCCCAGGAGAGGGACATCGCCCCTATGGGAACCACGTTGGTTCAAACGGAACAACTACTGAAAGACTTGGAGACGCTGGACAGACACGCTCAGGTCACAAGACAAGCACACACAACGACATGCACGTGGTTGAGATGTGGTTTGAAAGAGAGCTGGACAAAATGTAATGTGTCTGTCTTCCTTTTTCTTCCTTAAATGTTGAAGTGACTCACAACTGCCACCTGCTGCTACGGAGTGTGTGTGTCATTAGTGTCTTTGCTTTTATGTCAAAACCTTGAAACCCAACGTTGATGTGTGTCCGTGCGCGTGTTTGTGGCTCAGGAGGAGATGAATCGTGCTCAGGTGGTGATCCTGCACGGTCACCAGTTGGCCGCCAACCACCACTACGCCCTGGCACTCATCGTCCAGCGCTGCAATGAGCTGCGGCATCACTGTGATGTCATCACCACTGCCATACGCACCAAGCGGGCCTCGCTCACCAGAGCACGAGACCTGCTGCGGCGCCTTGAAGAGGTAAGAAAATGCTTTATTTACACACAGGGCAAGCACACACGCTCACAGACTTACACGTGAAATAACAATAAAAAAAATCATGAATTGTTGTGTATTCTAGTTTCTCTGCCCTTTTGTGTCTGTGCTAAAACCTTCAAAGGACAAATGTTAAAGTTCCTCCAGTAATTCTTTTCTTTATTCTGATAAAATTAAAAAATCTGTATAATGTGCCTTCAAACATAAAATGTTTAAGTAAACCCAATCATGTGCATTTTGTTTTTTGTGTGTGCAGGCGCTTCGTTGGTGTGATGACGGAGCCTATCTGCTGGCGAGTCAGATGGTGGACAAGTTCCAAACTCGAGAGGGAGCTCAGGAGGCGCTGCAGTACCTCAGCTGTCACCAGGAGAGGGCGCCATCTGCCCTGAATAACAGCCAGGACACGCTGAGCCTGGAGTTTGAAGCCATACTCACCCCACAGCTGCAGGTAACCAACCGCTACCCACACAAACACCCAGATGACCCACAGCCCACCTCAACGTACACTTTCTTCTTGTCTCTAGTCCCAAATTTCCATGGTAACAGAGAAACTGAACTCCATGCAGTCCATGATCCGAAACAGAGAGCAGTGTCTGAGGAAGCTTGCGGATATGCAGGTCAGACCCATCCAGCTGGTGGCCCCAAGACCCGAACCTGAGCAGACCATGCAACGCTGCAAGTCACCCCTCTTCTCCCCAAAACACGGTACACGCCTCTTAAACAGCCCCTTTAACTCACATCGCTCTTCTTGGCTTTTCTCATGGAAAACAGTCAGAATCAGTTTCTGGTGCGGTTTCACTTGCTCTAAGAATTTAATTATAATTTTACTGAAGGTTCTGACATTAGAAGCAGAATTAAATCACCTTCATGTAAAATGTTTTTTCGTCTCATCCCATATCCCTTTAACATCCAGAGTGTAGATTTGTTTCCAAGGAAATTAGATACCTTCTCATGGCATTTAACACACCCTGCTACACACCCTATTGTATATCTTATGCTCTGTCTCTTTCTGAATTTTCTCTTTGGTCTGTGAAACTCTGCAGGTGTAGACTTAAACGTCCTGAACTCCAAGTTTTCCTTTGACCTGCTTCCTGGCAAGAGAGCCGCGAGGAGGAACAACAACCAACGCAAGGTGTGTGTGTGTGTGTGTGTGTGTTTTGTGTTTTTTGCTGTGAGGAACCTTTGATTAACTGGATTTGTTGTTTTTGAAGTGCTGTATAAATATACCAAATTTTCTACCACCTGTCACACATGAGAGTGCAACAGTACATTATTAGCCTACTGTTCTCTATTACTTGACATAGATGGATCTATTTTAACAGTCCAAAGCACATGGTCTAAACTGCATGGCGTAAATGCATTTAGGGCGTTAGCTACCAAAAAATATGGATAACAAAACATCTGCAGCGTTACGCCATGGGTTTTAAAATATGCCAGAAATGTGTCCAAGCTGAGAGACTTGTTTCATGTGTGTTGCGTCAGATCGAGGTGATGCATGATTACCAAGGCAACCGCAGCTGTATGTATGGCCCAAGTCCTGAAACAGATTCAGAGGTGGAGGACAATCCAGAGCAGGTCACACGGTACGCAATCTCTCCCCTGTCTCACCTGATCCCTGACCTAAAGCTTGACCTGTGACTCTACTCTTGCAGCTATATGCCTGTGACTCATACAGGGGTTTTTCCAGCTTCTTTTTCTGCCGTGTCATCGTTAACGGTGACGCTGCATTCAATTTTTTATCTATTTCTCTCTCATTCTCACTCTTTGCAGCCATGTTATGAAGGAGCTGATAGCTACAGAGAGGATCTATGTGGACGAGCTGCTCTCTGTCCTTCTGGTGAGTTGGTTTTAGGTTGTTTTAAAGCATACTGATTTTGTAAGTTTACAGTGCAGGGTATGCTGGGAGAAAGGAAAGAAGATGTCTTGGTTAGACCAAGGTTTCCCCCTGCTGGTGAGTTTCTACCAATAATAATAATGCTCCCACCGCTCCCACTGCTAAATTAGTAAATGTAATAAATGAAAATGTAATATTTAATTAATTTAATAAAGTCTAATTTAATGTAATTAATTTAACTGGATTTTAGTAAATTCATTCATTAAAGTAAATTGAATTTGATTTAAAATATTTAATTGTTTTAATTCAATTGATTTAACTGAATTAAATTTAATGAGTGAATCTAATTTTATTTAATTTTATTAATTCAACTCAATGTAATTTAATTCAGTAAATTTAATCTAAAACTTTAATGCACTTAATACATTTTATTAAATTCACTACATATTACTATCATATTCATATCTTATTATTATCTCCTCTCCTCTCTTCTAATCAGGGCTACAGGGCAGAAATGGAGGACCCATCCATGTCTTATCTTCTCCCTTCAGCTCTACGCAGCCAGAAGGACGTTCTGTTTGGCAACATGCCAGAGATTTACCAGTTCCACAGCAGGCAAGCCACACGCACACACACACATACACACACACACACGCATGCACGCGCACGCACGCACGCACGCACGCACACACACACACACACACACGCACACACACACACACACACACACACACACACACACACACACACCGAGCTCACAAGCTGTCCCACAGTTTTCCTTTTCTCCCCCTCTTTTCACGCCAAACCAATTTCCTTTCATTTTCCTCTTGGCTTCTCCTTTCAGGATCTTCCTTCAAGATCTGCAGAGATGCCTGGAGACACCTGAGAGGGCGGGGGCCTGTTTCCTACAGCGGGTGAGAAAACATGAGGGGAAACATGAGGAATTAATGGGAAGTGATATGACATAACACATCTAAGTGTGCATTTGTGTTTGTGCGTGTGTGTTCAGAAAGAGAAGTTCCAGGTGTACGAGCGTTACTGCCAAAACAAGCCTCGCTCTGAGTTGCTATGGAGACAGTGTTCTGATTCGCCCTTCTTTCAGGTAGTTACATACTGTATACTGTATACTGTATACATACTGTATACTGTATACCTGATCATACATGACGAACAGCATTAGTGCTGATAGCAGGCATACTCTTGAGGACAGCTTTGTTTTTATTTTCAGAACAGAATAATTCATGATTTTCCAATTATGCCTATTGTGCCCTCCAGGCAGCAAAATCTGTCAAAAATGTATCTCTCTCACTCTCTCTCGGCAGGAATGCCAGAGGAAGCTGGACCACAAGCTGGGTCTGGACTCTTACCTCCTGAAACCAGTCCAACGCCTCACCAAGTACCAGCTGCTACTCAAGGTTCTGTACATCTCAGCCAGTCAGTGATGCAGAGTCCTGCAGAAATGCATCTCACACAATGACATCGATGTTTTGAATTGTTTTGAAGTTGCATGTCCATCATCAGAAAATCCTCACATTTTTTTTTTTTTTGCATGAAAGTCACATGAAAAAATAAGGAACAGTAATTTTACAAAAGATTTTGCTGCCTTGATGCAAAAGTGCATGAATGGCTGACTCTCATTGTTATAGAGTAGAGACCAAAAAGTGAGGTGAACTTTGGATAAAAAAATAAGCCATGTGGTCAGTCGGTCTGCACAGAAACTGCTTTTGTTTTGAAAACAAGAAATACTGCATTCAGATTGATGAATGGATGAGGACACATTGAGACAGAGAGCCAAACAATCACCAACATTTATACCAATGACAAGGACATAGACTTAGATACAAACAAATAAGAGCATTTATATGGACACAAGCAGACATCTTAAACAGGCACAGAGACAAATCGACGCCGATTATCCAGACAAAACTGATTTGTGGAGTTGCAGACAGGCAGGCGATCATTTAAACTTACGCTAATGCAGGCAGATATCGAGGCAAACCAGATTAGATAAACTGAAAAACACGGCCCTGTCAACCTGTATCTGTGTCCTTGCTCAGGAGCTGCTGAAGCACTGTACGGAGCAGCGATACCGCTGTGAACTCCAGGATGCGCTGGACTCCATGCTGGAGCTACTGAAGTCTGTCAACGACTCCATGCATCAGATAGCCATCACTGGATATCAGGTACCAGCCGGTCAGATCAATAAATAAGACGGAGTGGGCAATCATGTCACTAGATGCCAGATTTATGATAACTCATTATACTTTGATATAAAAACGGTCCAATCGAAGCTTTCATCACTTTGTCTGCTCTGCTCTGACTATAATAGAAGGAGCGTCTGGGTAGACAAAGAACTGTAAGTTGCAAATACATATTCACAATTTTTTCATCATTACAGGTGGAAGAATGTATGATTTTTCCCTCTTTATGTGTTTTTCATTTATTCTGTTTTTCTTATTTAATCTCCAGTATTCTGTTTCCCATTCTCTGTTACCTCAGGCATAAATTAACAACTACTAAATTAATCTTAAATTAAGTTTTATATACTTGGAAACATTACAATTGACTGGCTTTATTTAGTGTTTACTGGGACGACACTGAACTGAAGGAACATCCATTAAAACTTCCTTCAGGTGGACATTTCTGTTTTCATCTGTTCAGAAAACAGAAAATAATAAAGGTTCAAAATACAGCATATCGACTAACCACTGCAATATATTTACTATCACCAAATATTACTATTTCCAGTTGGGAGATAGCTCCACAATTCATCTGTATCTGTGGATTAAATTAGATGCAATTTGAAGTATAATCCTGAATCACATTACTAAATTTCATTGTAAACCAATACACTTGGGTGTTAGGAGGTGCAGTTGGTTTTGCCTTACTGTCCCTTCTGTCCGCCTGTCTGTCTGTCCCAGGGTGACCTCAGCCAGCTGGGCCGCGTGGTGATGCAGGGAGGCTTCAGCGTGTGGATCAGCCATAAGAGGGCAGCGGTGCGAATGAAAGAGCTGGCCAGGTTCAAACCCATGCAGAGACATCTCTTCCTCTATGACCACGCCCTGCTCTTCTGCAAGCGCAGAGATGAAGACAATCACGACAGGACGCCCTTCTACAGCTTCAAATCCTGCCTCAGAGTAACAATACATAATACACTCACTTTATTAGGTACACCTAGCTACATCCAATGCAACCTAGTTCAACATCCCTACAATAAATCCTCCCTGTATGATGCTTAAAATCATGTCCGACTAACTGATAATTTTAGAAGCTGTATTGAATTGTTCTGCCTTTGATTGTCAAACACAATCCTTGGTTGCAGTTTCTAATCAAAGTGACCGTGCCGAATCAATAACCATGACAAGATTATTAGGTTAGATTAATGACTTCTGTCTCTCTCCCTCTCTGCAGATGAGTGCAGTGGGAATCACAGAAAATGTGAAAGGAGATGTGAAGAAATTTGAGATCTGGTACAGTGGCAGAGAAGTAGTGTACATAGTTCAGGTATTTCATCTTCTCAATCTATCTGTTTTTTAATTGCACAGAGTTTCAGTGTCTGAACCTTTGTGTGTGTGTGTGTGTGTGTGTGTGTGTGTGTGTGTGTGTGTGGGTGTGGGTGTGGGTGTGTGTGTGTTTGTCTGTCCAGGCTCCCACACTGGAGGTTAAAGTTGCCTGGCTGACGGAGATTCGAAAAATTCTCACCAACCAGCAGAAACTGTGTCAAGGTTTCTATTGTTGTTATGATTCGGTTGCTACCTCTGTGTTTCCTTCTGTCTTTGAAATGTCTGATTTGATGTTTATGTTAAGAGGCAATATAGAGCTATAGATCTATTTTTAACCTCTTTCTTTGTAAGCTCATGCTCTTGTGATGTTGATGCTTTTTGTTTTTCACTTTGTATAAAAGTCTTTTGGTAGAATACACTTTGTATATTTTAATTTCCTTAAATTTAAGCCATGCCTCCATGTCATCTGTCCCTCCTCTTTCTCTCAGATGATGCTCCTCTACCAATTTCAGACAACCCCGCCTCTGACAGGTAATTCTCTCTGCATGACCTCCCCTATAATCCTCTGTGTCAGTCTGTGACCCCCTGGTGTGTGATGGTGAGAATGGGCAGACTCATTTGTAATCCATTCTCAATTCAGAAATTGATTTAAAACCAGATAAATGAAGGAAAAGGTTTCTCCCGCCGATAGTGTTGATGATGAAAATTCAATTTCTGAAATTATTTGACAATCATATAACTCCTCAGTTTCACCCACATGCCACCCCACCTTAGCATCATGGTTATCTGTGTATTATCATCTTTGTCATTACCCTTGAGAGTTGGTAGACATGACTACACTGTCAAATCCTGAAGAAGGCTTTAACGCTGTCCATGCTGAATTTCAGCACCATGGAGAGCGCTTCACACTGAATCTAAAACAACCTTTTGCACCAGTGCAGTTATTCTCAGTTCTTATGACTTTTGCTTTATAACAACGGTTTGAAAAGCAGTTCACCATGATTGAGAACCACTGCATTCACATATTGCCAGGCTGCTTCAAAGGTCCTTAAGTGTGTTGACAGTTATGTTATTGATCCTGGGGTTAACCAAGCATCGAAACATTATGGGGTGAACAAATCATAATAAATGTGAGTACAGTGTACATGTCAGATGTTTCTTAAGAGATAACTGCCAAAGTGCAAGTCAGGTAAAACTGTTAGAGGTTTTCCAGAATTGTACTGTTGGTGCTGAGATGCTTGTTAGTCATTGAAAGTACTGGTTCTCTAGGGTAGTGTCAATAATGGAGACTCTCTGTTCTAATATATGTGTGAGCGTGTGTCTGTGCTTGTGGGGATACCAATGTTCTGTTTACTCATAGCATGCTAGCATGTAATGAATTTGATGAAGGACTTTTGACACAATTAACAACTTGTTGACTCACTGTCATTTTGAAAATTTTGAAAATTAACAACATTGGTGCATTTTTTATTTTTTGATCACATTTTGAAGAGCATATTGAACTTAAAGGAAAGTCTGTTGATATTCTGTATGTTTCTTATTGTCAAATTTTCATGAAAAGACCAAAACCAACTAATGAATTGATCCTACTTACAAGTACAGTCAGAGCCTGATATAGCTTATTTCTCTGTGTCATAGACCCACATTGTCCAAAAACAATTAAAAACACATTAATTAGCCTCACTTTTGCACTGGGTGATATGTTCCTATTAGCAAAAACATGGGCACAGTAAATTATTTTTAGTCAATCCCACATACCCAGTGTATGTGGGATTGCTGCTGCAAATACTAGCACACCAAATGTGTATTAGTCCGCGGCTGAAAGTAGTCCCCAACAAATTCACAGTTTCCTCCTATAGGACATTTGCCAAAAATGACAGTGTCCTGCTGTTTTAGGAGATCACAGAACCTCTCTGAAAAATTAAATAATATAAATATAATATTAAATATTAGATTTTTGGTTTTTGCATTTTCATGGGATTTGTTGACAATATAAAGTAATGCCAGTCTTATCCTTTAAGTACATACATTCACAAAAACTCTCAGTTCAGTTGTAAAACTATCTGAGCATGGAATAACCACGATCAATAATTTATTCTGAGATACTATGAATGTATGACACTTTTGTTGGACTTGTGTTCATAATATAGTTCTAGGTGTAAGTATTTCTAAGTAATTTAAGAGTTTCTTCTTTATTTAGTAGATGGGTCGGCTTTAATGTATTCAGACTAAATAAATTTCAAATAATTTACTGTGATTACATTATTTTTTCTCTTTATCCTGGGCTATATGGGACAAACTCCACCCATCTACTACTTAAAGCAGGTTAAACCACACTGAATTATTCACTAATGCCTGATTTTGTGTAAAATACTGTAAACTCACTCAAAATAATATTTCCATATATTGCAGTGTTCTCTGATATAATTGATATTTGTGTTATAAACTCAAACATCCTTTGAAATCAGACACTGCAATATATGTGATTGTGAACTAAATGGAATGCTGTATTAATTTACAGAATGTGGATGAGCTTGTTTTGTGACACCGTGAATGTTGTTGTTGTTGTTCGTTTTGTTTGTTGTGGTCGTGTGTTGTTCCCATGGTGATGCTGTTTAGTGCATCAGAGATGTGTGTGTCGTGGGGCGGCGCATCGGTGGGAGGCTGCTCAGCGTGTCTCCCTGTTCCTCACAGCTCCTCTGCAACAAGCCACTCCTACAGGCACCGGGGGGAGGAGTCAATACACACTAGTCCCGCCCACTCAGACCCCGTGGTTCACTCACCTCGACGCAGTGAGTCGCTGAGACAGTCAAACAAAACAGAGCACTCACACATAAACACACGAATCAATTATTTTTTCCAACAAGCACTTCATAGTATTGTTTTATTTGCTCTTTTTTATGCTTTAACAAATTAATGAAAAGGCTAGGCAAGTATATTTGCGTAGCACAGTAACTAATTGCAGTAACTAATTACAAGCAGTTGTACTTTGAACTGCGTTCACTTTTCTTCCTTGGACTCAAGCAGCAATGAACTAAAGTTGTCTGTGAGGTTTTTTGGGACACCTGAGAAAAAACCATGACTGTAATCTAATCTTTCTGAAAATAAAATGACTTGACCTTTGATAATGGTCAGTAGGGGTGTAGGGTGTGTCAGTTTTGTGTATCCCAATAGATCGTGAAATAAAAATTAGTTATTAAAAAGTATAGCGCTACAGTTTTCAGTTGTCTCAGCTGTCCGTCACCTGCAGGTTGGCCTGTCCCTGCTCACTCGGTGGCAATCTGCGAAGGCCTGGAGGACTGGGGCGCTACAGACCTTTCCAACCTATCAGACTCAGATGAGGAGGAGGATCAGCCGGCTCCGCTGGTGAGTTCTGTTACTGTCACTGTACAGGTAGTACTGGAGAAATGATTTGTTCTTATGCCAAAAGGGAATTTATGATCACTAAGCCGCGCGGCCACACAGGCTCGTAACAGCAATCGGTTGCCGACACCTACAGGATGGGTGGCGGGAATGTTAGTGTTAATAATTGTTTTGTTTCATCCTCCTCTTTCTTCCTCTCCTCCCTGAACGGGCTCATATTAGATTAATACTCGCGTTCTCGACAATCAATAGTTTGCAATAGAACCTGAATTCTATATATATATATGTCTCTGGCTATCTGTCTATTTCTAGAGGTAGATTTAGGAATGTTAGGACTGTTGTTGATGTACATTCGCAAGTACTGAAATGCACTGTCCTCTTGGGTTTTACTTGTCTTTCTTCTGTTCCAGGTGGCGGGGAGGTACAGAGTCATGGTAGAGAGCAGCATGGCCAGCACTGATGACATCATTTTTAACTGCGGTGATGTCATCCAGCTGCTCCATGAGGAGTCGTCAGGAATGTGGTAATGTATTTTCAGAGAGGATGATTAGAGCCACTTTAAAATTCTGCTGCAAAGGAGCCAGGAGATGGAGATGAAATGAAGATATGTTGAAATGGTGACATTTTCTGAGGCTGTGTTGTGTTGCGTAATTACAGGATGGTGAGGAATATAAGTCGCGGTGAAGAGGGGCGTGTTCTGCCTGAAGACCTGCACAGGATTTTGGGAGAGACCTGCTGAGAGCCAATCAGAACAGAGGATAGATGACGCCTGTGACCATTCTTCTGTTTTTGTCTTTTATTTGGCTCACTCTCTCCCTAATTACCCCTGCATATACACACACACACACACACACACACACACACACACACACACACACACACACATTTTCCATCTGCTTCCTGACCAGAAGGGGGCGTCTGACTCTGTCCGAGACATTCATCATGAGATTGAAGCACAACATCAACCACCCACAAACTTTACTCTTCCAACTACTGTGACACTGTTCACCTCAGAGGGCTGTAAATTACAGACTGGACCTCAGAAGACTGTAACAATGCCAGAACATAAATGGGACCTCACAATATCAGAGCCTTCTTTTTCTTTATCTGTTTTTTCCAGCATTAATACAGTAGATTATCTGAAGACGTTGAACAGGGGACTTTTATTCATACATACAGAATAGACTTTTGTTCAAGACTTTTATCATTTCTATTTTCTTATGAAATGTCATAGAAATCATGTGTATGCCTACCAACATATCATAACTGTTCATGTGCCAAACAACTCAGCTAACCATTGTGGCTTCTTTTTGTATACAGTAACACCCTCCTTTATGGGAAATACCTTGTGTTATCATTGTTTAAGAGTTTAAATCGTCTTTCTGTCCAACAGTAACCTGCTACATCGCTAGAGGGTATGCATGAGATGTTTCTATATGCAGAAATCACCGTGGTTACCCCACCTCTTTGTGGCAATAGCAGACACTCAGCTTCTGTCAGCTGTGAAACAAAAAAAAACGCGATAAGCAAAAAAAACCAAGCGAAGATATTACAGATCTTTGCAGCCATAGCAGGTTTGTTTTGTCTGCTCTGATGTTGGTGAGGGATGTGCGTGTGGAAATGTCACTGCATACCCTCGATCATTCTTTTTCACACCCGGCATTCAAACATGTCGTAGCAGGAGAAGGAAAACACTGGTGAAAAAAGTAATATTAATAATAGCTTTGCTTCATTGGGTTTGGCATTGGTCCGGTGCGTGATGGCTCATTGGGAAACACATGGTTAATGTTATTATTCCTCCTCCCCCCCCCCCCCCCCCCCCGCTATGACAAGTGAAAATGTTTCATGTGAAAAAGAGATGAACCGTACTGTTGGTCAGTCCTCAAGATGAATGCACTGCAGTACTGATGCAGGATAGATGCAGGGTAAATAGACATCTTTACTTTTGCTGCCGTTGATGGTGATATTATTTTTGTAAACTGTTTTATTTTGAACTTTGCTGACTTTTGATTGGTGATAATTCTGCAACTAGTTACCACTGTTACCACTGAGATGAGGCAAGCTTTATGTCTCTCCTTGTTTGCCGCTCTGCATGGACAAATCACTGCACATGCCCACTGCTTTATTTCTGCCTGTACTGCTATTACACACCAACAGGGAAACTACACCCAGTGTTGGGTAGTAACTGTAATTAGAGTAGTGTAGAAATAATAATTGTCGACTGAATTGTTATAGTTGTTATAACTGTTGATATAAATTTTGGGGCGCTGAACTGATGAGACAATTTACATTTCTTTAAAACTGCCTGGTTTTAAAACTGCCTGGTCTGACGTTGTAAAAATGAGCCACTTCACCACAACATGTGCTGAGGGTTAATCTCTCAAGGGCAGAAAAATACAGTGTTATTACTTAATTAACAGCTTTTGGAGTCAACTACAGTCAAATGTGAATACACAGAAATCTCAATTTTAGATTTTGAACGCAACTTTGGTGAACAGTCATCTAAATGGTAACACTTATTCGGACGGTCAGATGACACTCAGTTATCAAGTGACAAAAAGTAAATTAGATTCCTACAGACTTTGAATGAATCTCTGGCCTACTTCAATCGAATCCTGCTGGTGACATCAATCCTAACACTTTTAACTTTTAACACTAAATAAAGATTCATCCTCACAGTATTTCACAGCCACTGTGGGAAGATCATAGTCACTTGATAGTGAGTGCCGGTCTTTATAAGGTGTGTCTTAATGATGCTCAGTAATGGGTAACATTTCTTCATGATGAACTTATTTGAACTCCACCTAACACTGTCTGTACTCGAACAACAGAACTTCTTATTAGATTTGATCAGTCAGGCTGCAGTACGTCTTTTCCAAAGTACCTGAAACTGGTGTTTGCTGCTTTTGCTCATGTTGCACTTTTTTGATATTTTGAATCATTGTGAAAGCCTGTATTATACCGCATAATGTATATTATTATTATTTTCCAAAATATAAGCACAGGATTATTTGATTTGAATCAACCTGGCTGATGTGATTTCTTTCCTACATAATGTAGTTTAGGTCCTAGTTGGCTTACTGACAGTCTACAGACACAGTTTCTTCACTAATGCTGCCTGATGAGATCCTCTCAGGACTATGTTGGCCTGTGCAGATTGTGCTTGACTGACATCTCCCTAAGTCTGCGGTTAGTTTTGTTGCTGTTAGAGCAACAAAATATCATCATACTTATGGTGCAGTCAGGCAAAATTTGCCACCCATTTATTTCTGTTATAAAGGGGGGAAGACATTGCTTCCTGCTGCAAGCTGATCTGACTGAGTTGAATTAATAACATTAATAAAGGCCGAGCACCATTTAATAATTAGTTTGCCATGGTTTACTGATACACTTAAAGGAGCTATTTGAAGATTTTGCTATTGCCACATAGCTAATGTTAGCATTAACACCTGTTAACTTACTTGCTGTTGCAACACTTTTCATATTAATTCCTGCCCCAGCGGCAGTACTCCACTATGAGTGAGTCATTTTTGCCTTGCTAGCTCTGCCCAACTTCAATCTGAGATCACAAGTTGTATGATGAGCTTCAGTGTATTAGTTAACAATATTTAAACAGAGACATGAAAATTCTCAGATATTTTCATTATATTTTATTGGAAAGTTGAAAAGTCCAAATTAACCATAACACTTCGTCTCAGTAGAAGAAAAACTTTCACTTTCTCAGAAAAAGGTCAGTTGTTTTCTTGTCGGACAGCTGTGTTCTTTGTGTGACTATTTGTTAGCGTCTAATTTGAATCCCTGTTGTCTGACTGATCCATGGGTAGTACCGCGAGACTCGAGTGTAGATGCCATACTTCCCCTCCTTGGCGCACTCCTCCCCCCAGCTGACAATACCTGTCAGGAACCAAATGCCTTTGTAATTGGTGGCATGCGGACCCCCGCTGTCCCCCTGACAGGAATCCTTCTTTAAATCTGAGAAGCCAGCGCAGAACATGAAGGGTGTGATGTGGTCCCGGCTGCTCTGCCCACACTTGGTGCGATCCACGTACGGGACTTCCAGCTTCTGAAGCTTGGTGGCCCCGAGGCCCTGGAACTTGATGTGTCCCCAGCCGCTCACCAGGCCGCTGGACTCCCTCAGTATGTTCTCTGTAAAGTGTTTGGGGCCCAGGCAGATGGGACGCCGTTGGTTGGACAGCTCCACTGGAGTGGTGAGCTTCAGCAGTGCAATATCATGGTTATACTGTGACTTCTGATAATTATACTTGGGGTGGATATGCCGCTCTGCCACCATATGGTCTCGCTCTGGACCATCCTCCTTATTCAAATCGTGTTCACCTAGAAGCATTAATTCATTCATATATAAAAACAGAACTATACAATATTCTGGATGGATCTAGCAACATAACATTTTGAGCTCCAATGAAGCAATTTTATTATTCATGAAGATGAAAATAGAAAAAACGCGCACTGATCATCTCACTAACATTTTACCTGGCTACAAAATAAAACAAATGTCAGCAGTTGTAGGTACTGGTAGGGGACCTTGCCATGGTCGCCATCTCAGTTTGGACAGTATATCTGTCTTTTGTATTTTTTAGATCATGAACTACAAATCATTAATTCGACATACAGCACACCAAACTGACATACTCCTTTAAATTTTATGTTGTGTTGGATCACCTATTACAAGCAAGTGCCAAGTATTATACATTATCTTTTTTATCAAGTTATTTGTAGTTATTTGGATAAAACATGCAAATAACTTTAAGACTCTGTCTTCAAGACAAACTGACACAAACTGTAGTGACTGAGACCAGGTTGTCTGTTTTCTAGAGATACAGATCAGACATTCAGGATATGAGAACGTAAATATCATGTGTTTTTCATACCGATTCTGATGAAGAAACCTTCTCTTAAGCCATTAGCCTGCACCAGACAGTGGGCAGCAGTGATGACCCATAATTCACTGAGCAGAGATCCTCCACAAAAGGACTCTGCTCTCCCAAGCGATTCTGAGTGAGACATCAGGGTCACCTGCAAACACACACAGGAACATACATACTTAGGTATTTGTTTCTTGTTTCACATGCTGCCACATTGTTCCCTTATAAACTTATAATGTTGTTTTCCTCACCTCTTCTCAGCACTGTAGTCTGTTTTTCATCTATTTTCTATTCACCTGGATAATAACTTCTGCTCTGACCTGTTTCCCTCTTAAAGGGAAACCCAGCATTCTTGTATTATAATTTGTCATATAATGGTCATTACCTGTGGAACAGCAGAGGCTGAGATGTTAACTCAAACATCCTACATTTCCCAAAATGCTACTCAGCTGTTATATTTCCAACATTTCCACTGCTCTACTCCACATGTCCAGTTTGTAAAGCAAACCTTTTGTTTTTTCGTACTATCGTATACATATCATTAAGGTCTGTTGCTAAATTAAACACCTCTGGCTCATTAAGCTCATATGTGGAGTAAATTTAGACCTCAAAAATCGAACTGGCTATGAACAGCACCTGAGACTCAAAAGTTCAAACTAAACTTCATGTATTTGTATCACAACAGTACACCTCCGTCCGTATCATCTATTTGCCTTCGACTTATCCCTGTGTCTCCGTTTTGCATTCCCCCACTACAGTACCTGCCAAGGTATCTCTCCAGGCTTGGCTTCATTGCCTCCCACAATCCTCTGGTCAGTGTTTTCTTCCGCTGTGATGGTGGGGAGTGTGGGTAAACCCCAGGAGAGCACCTGCTTTTTCTCCGTGGGCGTTTCAGTGACACTGCTCGCCTCGGGGCTGCTCAGGGCATCCTCGGCTGGATTTATAGAGGAGCTTGAATCCGACTTCATTGAGCGTATGTCTACTGCAGAGGCCGCCGAGATGTTGAATGGGTCCAAATCATTCGCAGGGAGGTCGACGTAATCGTCAATCATCTGTGTTATATTGTAATCATAGTAGTCATCCCACAGAGCGCCGGTGAAATTGAAGCTTCTTTCAGAGCCTTCTGTCGTGTTTGATGACCGCAGGTGCAGGATGGACCTGGTCATGGATGAGGAACTGAGGGTCACCTGACCGCAGCTGAATGGTGCTGCAGGGAAAATAAAGACAAAGTAAAGAGAGATCATATTTTTCTTGGACATCATAAAATATCAGAGTGTCATTTTTCACAGCGGAGACTGTAGTTCTACAGCCCTTTGTCATTTTGTCACATGCTGAATGGCTGGTTTTACAATGAAGGCAGTGTTACCCAATGACATACAGCTGTCATTGTAAACACTCTGGATCCTGAATAAATTGATGGGCCTAAGATGTATATTTGTCCTTGCACAAACATGCATGTAGGGAATAACAAAAAAAACATGGTGGGAGTTAATGTATTTCAAGAATACAGATGTAATTGCTTGGCTTGCTGCTCGCTCCCAGTGTGGACCATATGGACCACCAGCTGACTGATTTAGTTACATAGTAAACCGGTAGGTGTTGGCTTAGAATTAGCTTACTTTTTGCAGTTGGTTAGAGATGTGTATGTTTAGTGTAGATATATGAATTAACTGTGATCTAAGGTTGGTTGCCTAGGTTGTAGGTATTCTGGTTTTCTGTGTGGTTCTCAATTAGTATTCGAGCTGTCAGCAATAACCATAAATTCTATACTTTATTTGACAGCTATAAACAGCAACACACAGTTTATGACGAGGCGGCCTGCAATCCCTTAATGGGTAGCAAAGGCATGAGAGATGAGTCCAGCTTTTTGTCTTAAGCGCCAGCTTGTATATCATCTCTAACATCTGGTTTGTGACCAGGCTTATCTGTGGGTGAGGAAGTTTATGTACAGCAGCTGATACCAAGGATTTATTTAGTCACTATCGCCTCAAATGCGGGCGTAATGGATGAGACAGGAGGAAATAAATGAGAACATTTTGTAGAGTGGGGTTCCATTTGTGCTGATGCGCCATAGACTGTGGTTTCTTCTTCTGTGGTTTAAAATAAACCTCTAAATATACAGTATCACCAAATTATCTGAGCAATTACTTTGCTGAGTGGTGTGTGTGTGTGGCTTATCGCTTTTATTTTACTTGTTGGTTCGCAGCTCTTCTTGTCTGCCCCAAGCCTGTAGCCAGCCGCACACTGGCACACAGGTCGCTCCACCTGCATCATACAGAAATGAGAGCATCCACCATTGTTGTGCGAACACAGCTTGGTCACCTCTGAAAAAAGGCGGGAAAACAGAATTAATTGTGGTGTTGTTCTTAGTCATCTTAGCACACACACACATATTTTATTTTAATCTTTTTTCGCAAAAAGAAATCAAAGAGACTTGTCTGACTGTTTCACACCCAGTCTGTCACACTCACCAATCTCACAGTTCTTGCCACTGAAGTTTGGTTTGCACCAGCAAACATAAGTGCCGATTCCATCTTCACACTCACCTCCATTCTGGCAGGGGGGTGGCTTACACTGGTCGCCATCTACACACACGCATAAAACACGCACACACAGTATTAGAGGTGACCGTACGCTCTGAACTCTAACGGTGAAAACTTGTCTTACCGATGTAGCGGGCCCAGAAATCCATCTGAAAGAGAAACACGAATGTTAACGACAGACCTTTACACACACACAGTGGATTACTCTTGTGTGTGTGCAACCTACAGTTTTCTCATCGTTCTCAAACACCTCCCTGGCCTCCTCGAATGAGCAGATTTCCTCAATACACTCCCGTTCCAGATTGTCTTTGTGAAGCACTTCCTCGAGTTTGCCACTGTTGTACCTGCGCTGGCGATGCAGCATGGCGTGTGCCGCTCGCTGAGACACAAACACAGCTCCTGTAAAAGTATGAGAGGACAAAGAGAGAATTATTTGAAGAGCTCTGACATTGTTCTCAGGCAGTTAACCTACAACAAAGGCTATATCATCCACCCACCCCACAATAATACTTTGGGGGATATAAACAGGGAGTACACTGTTGCTACAACCTGAGCTTACATTTGAGTTTTCATTTTGGTAAATTGGTAAAGTAGCCCCACTGGCTCGATTGGCATTTTCATCCCTGCCTTTCACTTTCTGACCAAATGCATATTTGAAAAGCAACTTTCTTTATCTATTGCTGCTCAAATGTTTACTTTACAAGAACAATATATACAACATATGAGTCTAATTACTGTACATGCTGATAAACCTTTAATCAGAAGACATTGTAAATACAGCTCAATGCATCGCCTCCATGTCACTCGGCCCCCTTCCATGAAGCTGCAATGTTCTGCCAGAAGTAAAACACTAAGTCAAGGTTTTTGGAACAAACTCAGCAGAGAACTGGTTTGAGCTTTTTTTTTCATCCATTAAAACTGTCATTGAAATCAGCTGTAGCCGACATAATTCATACGAACCACTTCCTCTGTTTTCCACAACAGAGAAATTGACAAACTTTTTGATAACTACCAGGATGAGAGCTTGATAATTAAAACATTAACATAGATTTTTAGTGGTGTATTACTTTAAGATGCGGGGTCAGAGATCAGGCCTGATGCACAGCTGTCCGCCAGCTGACCACCGGCCTCTTCCTATGTTTTCTAAAATCTCTGACCGTCGCCTGCCTCCCGCCTCTTTAATCCACAGCTGCTCCCCTGTCATTTACCTGTGTTCTCCTCTGTGATTTCAGCTGTCAGTCCATACACCTCCAGCAGTAAACCAGCAATCAGGGCCAATGAATAACCTCTAGCCATCTTGTCGTTGGTAGTATTTTTCTGTCTGCTTTTGGCAGTAGAGCCAAAGCCTGAACTTGGTGCTGGAAAGACTGAGCCACCACTCCAAAGTACAGCAGCTCACTGTTTACTCACCTGGCAGGCCACAGAGTGTGTCTGTGTGTGTGTGTTTGTGTGTGTGTGTGTGTGTGTGTGTATGTGTGTGTATGTGTGTGTGTGTGTGTGTGTGTGTGTGCGACTGAAAGAGAGAGTAAGGATTGGAAAAAGTGTGTATGGAAGAAAGAGAGAGAAGTGGCAGAGTTTGAGAAGCAGATGATTTTATTCATGTCAGGTTGAAATTGAGCAACAGCAAATATTGACTGTTAATGAGAAAGAGGGTCAGTTCTGGACATTGTTGTGTGTGTGTGTGTGTGGGTGTGTTAATCACGTTGTTTATCATGATGAGTCTTTTCCGATAAGCTGCTTTTTCAGCGTGGCTTACGTGACATTTCAAATAGGGTAAATGCACACACACACACATACACTTTTGTGCATCTATATTTGTGAGGACCCTCCTTCACATCATACATTCTCTAGCCCCTAACCCTAATCATGACAACTAGCTGTCCCTAACTTTACCCTACATAGGCTTGATCTGAATCAAATTCGGATCTTAAAATGTCAGAGACTCTGTGTAACTGTAATCTGTGTAATGGTTAACTCAAAGCACTCAGTATTTTTGGTTTGGTATAATCGCTAATGTTACCTAATTTCAGAAAACTTTACACAGACATTTCTATGAAACTGACATTACTGAGTCAGTCTGCTGACTTTAGACTTTTGTTTATTTTTTCACGTAGCTCCTCATGGAAGCCTACACACATACACACATATGGGGCCTCTGGAGAGAGCCAGAGTGGGGTCTCGGTCTCTTGGGCTCTGTTGTAGCATCCTGTTGATCTGTGTGTTGTCACTGACATGTTGATGTTTGATCGCTGATGTCACCTGATGTACTTCTTTATGTACTCTATTAATTCTTTAAATGGATGGGTTAGATTGTAGAAATGAATCGCCCTTCTGGGATTAATAAAGTATTCTGAATCTGAATCTCAATCTAGACTTTTTGACTATTCTTTACTTGTGCCACTGTTACACTATACTTTCACATTTCCCATCATGCCATAATAATCACTTGTAGGAACAGTGGCTGCCGTTTAGCAAAGTTTACAAAGACTTGCTTTAACTGTAAAAAAAAACCCAAAACGAGTTTTAACCCTCACACACCAGTTTGAAGAACTGAGGACCGTAATGCACAGTGAAACTGCGCATCACAAAGACAGACATAGAAACACACACACATTTGAAGACAGACTAATGTGTCCAGATTTTAAAGTGTCTCATCATTTCCGTGGACCAATGTTACTGTAAATCTCTGCAGGTAAAATCAGCACAAAGCCACTTAGATACAGTCTAAGAGACGGAGAATATAATCCAAACTCCTCAGATGCTCCTGCACTTTACACACTGACGTAAAGAACCCCAGAGCTCCATCGTGAATATTGACGGCTGTTTGATTAGAGTGTGAGTTACACAGGGTGGGGCTGTGGACAAATCACTGTGACTGACAGCCAAGTCAGCTGGCCTTGAGCCAGCAGTTCCTTGGCAACAACATCCTTGTGGAGACTTATTGGCTGAGGATGATTTAAATGGGGGTGATGAGGAGTTGTATCTCTCTTTTTAGTGCAACTTATGCGAGCCGTTAAATTCATCGCCCCTTCACAAACTATTCTACAGGACAAAAAAAAAAAATCACAAGGGAAGAAAACAATTAGCACCATCTCCGCCCCTTTGGTAACACTTATGATTAAATCTCTTCGTGCTCATTAGTGTCCTGGGACCACATCTTTCAGTGGCTCAGCAGTGGGGGGGGGGGTCACTGACGTCAGGGCATGTCAGATGTAAATGCGCAGAGGAAGGCAGGGCAAAGTGGGTTGAAGCCAGGAAAAGCATGCTGGCTGTGTACAAAATCCTGTCCAGACTGCACTGTCATGTGACTGGTAATTACATTTCATTTTGTCTCTAAAGTTGATTACAAGAGCATTTATGTAATCCGATATTTATTGTCAACAGACTGAGAGCTGGCAGTAAAAAAAAAAAAAAAAAAAAAAAAAAAGGCATAAAAGCACATAACACAACTAAGTGAGTAAATTTCTCTACAAACAGCAGCTGAATTCATGACTTAAATCATGGGTAACAACATATTTTGACAGTCACAGTGAATAAGATTAAAACTGGTATTGTGTATCTTTATTGATCCCGTTGCTGCAGGCGGCATTTTGCCTTTAATATTTAATGTGTCTTGGTTTTATTTTCAGTGTTGACAAGGTTTGTTAGCTTTGACTTGCCTTTAATTTGAAGCATCATGGAGCATCATTACAGAGGCTAAGGTAGGCTTCTCAGTGAGCTGAGTCAGGAGGATTAACCAGTGTTTCATTTGGACCGACTCGCATTGCTCCCTTTGGTGTAGCAGGTGCAGTGATGAGGACTTCAGGCTCTGGTTTCAGGCCTGGGATCAAGTCGATAACCTTTTTTTTTTTTTTTTTCCACGTCACCCTCTCATCAATCAGAACTCCTCCAATATGTCCTCTTTCCTTTCCTGGTATGATCATACAGCTGTTTCGCCTCCAGTGAGTGACTCATGAGGTCAATGTCTCCGCCTTTCCTGTTCCCTCAACAACACTGTGTGGTGCACAGCTGACCTGAGACCAGCTTACAGCGCAGAGGAATTACTATTACTGGCAAATTACAAAGCAAAATATGACTTATGTACCTGAGGATTTGTCAGGTTTTTCTAAATTCACTCCAGGCACAATGTTTCCACTGTGTAATGAGTAATTTAGAGTGGACCACTGAGAGACAATTTCCATATTTGAAAATATAATGAAGGATAATTAGCTAATGACGTGAACATTTTGCAGCAGTTTAATTAAACACTTCTATGACTGACACTTAATCTGTCATTATCTGACTTGGTGTGACTTGATTAACCCTCCACATCTGTTTTTCTCCAAAGAAAATTAATAGTTCCCAAATAACTGAATGAAAAAAACATGCCACTGTGTTCATTTGACAGTGACAGCCCTGCATTAATTCTTCACATCCGGGAGCATTTTATCAGAGTGGGCTCTGCTGATGGGAACAGGAGCAGTCATTCTGCATGTGGCACTTTTTGTTCTAATAGAGCAGCTGGTCCCAGATCAGTAATCCTCCAGGGGGAGGGTCTGGCAGAAGGCCAGTTTTTGGCTCATTTAGTAGCTGGAGTCAAAAAGCCACTTGGACTTGACGTCACCGGCCTGTTATAGAAGAGTCAGACAAACTCGTCACATGAGACAACGTAAAAGATGCTGTGAGTGGAATTACAAGCAGCATGACTGTGTATGCTACAGCGAGGGAATATAAATATTCAATAAATCAGTGACATATTTTTCTATTTATTCTATTCAATGCAGGGATAGAAAAAGTCACCAAAGAAGCAGCACTAAAGCAAGGATTAGTATACAGACTTAACTCTGTCTCATAAAGGAGCTAGATTTTCCTTTTTTTTTTTTTGTAAACCACTTGTTGAATAATTTTTTTCAAAATTACATATTTATTATTTCATTAAAATATCTTGTTCATTTTTAAATTCATTATTTTATTTAATGGTAATTATTTGTTTATTTTAGATTAAATTAAATCTATTATTATTCATTTAAAACTTAATTTATTTTAAATATTGCTATTTTAGATATTTGTTTATTTATTGTCAGTATTATTCCTCAGTCAGTGTGATGTCATGGTTCCCATGTGATCTGCTCTATGTCAGTGTTTGATTATGTGACTACATATCTGTATGAGACTGTGACAATAAGTCACTGAGTCACTCTGCAAATATAATACATGCACAGGGATTGAACAGGGACTGTCAATGTCACTGTGTAAGACAAAATTAACTAGTTAAGCTCCATTTATTTATTCAGTAAGTGTCACTGAGATCAAGAGCTCTTTTGCAAGACTAATTAAATCAGATAATTCAGTCACACAAAGCCGTCGTCACACACTTACATTAAACCCAGATAGAAAACATTAGAACACAGAGAACATCTCTATGGGACAACTCTTTATTCTTTTGCTGTCAGATATACCAGTTGTAACAACAGACTGAGGATGCTTTACACTTAACATCTCAAGCTTCCATTGCTGCTTATAAAATTTGTAAAAACTAGGTCTCCTGAAATGAATTCCCGACAGTCTGAGGCAGAAACAAACAAAATGAGGGCTAGCTCCAGCAGCTCAGTCCTGTTGTGCCACACAGCTGCTTGATCTATAACAGAAGAAACTAAATTTATCTCTGGCCCAACTTCTTCACACTGAGCACAACAAACTGAAGCCTCTAGGACGGTCTTGTTGAGTGGACTTGGACCAAATGGTGCTGCAGGGAGAAGAGAAGAGGATTGAAATTGATTGTCATTATCAATTTCATAGACATTCAATGTAAAAAAAAAAAAAACTTAACTGTTGACTGATTCCATTAGTGTACTAGAGTGTTATTGTTTTTAAAAGATAGTGACAGTACTCCTATGTTATACCTCCAGTAAAACAATAAGCATGAATTTACCTTCTATAAATGTCACTTCAGATAATCTACACACACTGTGAAGCGACTGTTTGGCAGACTGTCACAGGATTAATTGTAAGTGTATCCTACTTCTGCCTCAGTAAAAAAAGAAAGAAAAAAAAGCCATTTTCCAGCACAAATTGATTAAATGATCAATAAACTGAATCATTTGCATTGTGTTAGACCGCTGAGTTTGCAGGTGGATCTGCATTTATTGGACTGAAGACAACCTTGTGAATATGTTGACCTTCTTAAAGTCGAAAATGGGCATCCTACTATTGCACCCCCCCATGGAAAATCCATTTATTCAACCTATAATAATGGCTTTATTAACAGTTAATTCAATAATGCTTTTTGATCAATTGTAAGAAATTAAAAAGAAAGACTTTTGTGTCGCAGGGTTGTGGAAAATCCTCCTCACTTGATTTGTCTTTTCAGTTCCTACATTGGTCGGGAAGACCCCTGAACTGGAAAAGGGCTGCAGGACAGCTGAACCAAAAACCAGTTATTAATGACCTACTGACATTTAGACCATAACTTGAGACATGGAGGTCACATCTTTATCATTTTCCAATAAGCCATTAAAGCTGAAGTTATAAATGTTAACAAGTCTTTAATAAAGGGTCATGAGTTTCTCATTTTCCAATAAGCCATCAGCAGATATTAGTCAGTCACCTGTAATCATAAAACATAAATTGTAGTCTACAGTTGTGAATGTTAAGGTTGTTAATAAATTTAGTGCTATCTAAAATAGATAAATGAAAAATAAAAACAGTAACTCTGGAGGAGGATTTTCCACAACCTGGCAACACATTTGTTCTTAATGATCTATAACTGAACTGTGAAGCTTTAGTCGCCATTTATTATATTGAATTACTATTAATTACAGTTTGTAAACCTTTCAGAAAAGGAGGGGTTTTAACGTGCTACCTCATCTGCAATTAATCTGTAGAGTGTGTTAAAGAGGGTCACATTTTTTTATGTAATCTTTCTTTGTCTCTCAATAAGCAGTTTCTGCGCGTGCACGTCGGGGAGCGCTCCTGCTGGTATATGGTGACATGTAGACGCTCATCGGGCTCAAACAGAGGCAGAAGCAGGGACACAGAGAGAGAGAGAGAGAGGGACAGGGACAGAGGGCGAGAGTTGGACTTCTAGCTACTGCCGCGTGCGTGTCTGTGAAGGGGAAAAAACACACACACCACAGGAGGATGAAAAAGTAAAACCGTGAACCTGCATCTCTCACCTGAAGTTTGATTCCAACAAGAAGCAGCAGCAGCAGCAGCAGCAGCAGCAGCAGCAGTGATCCATGAGCGGAAAAACGAAAGGCAAAGAGGATAAAGACCATGCCGCCAAAGGTGAGTGATGATGAACCAGAGTCTGACACGTAATCTTACGCACTGTTTTTGTTTTTCTTTATTATGAGCTCAGAAGAGGGTTTTGCGATGATGCTGACATCAGCATGCTGACCACTCATCCCCATTGTCTCCACACTCCAGGATACAGCAGGGCAGAGAAGCTAGACTACTTTGAAATATTGTTGGAAAAATGTATCTATAGATGATGCTGATGTAAACACATAAAAAAGAATGACATATCTTTACGGGTCCTGCAGCTTACAGCTTCATTACAAATGTGGGAGGAGATTCATAACCCTTGCCTGGTGGTCAAAATGAAACATCCAATATATGCTGGTCTTGTAAAATCATTTAAAGAGGTGGTTACCCCCCCCCCCCACACACACACACACACACAAACACACACAACCACAGAAGGGTCTCAGATCTCATTTCAGCAGCGCACATGCACCAAAATTCATTTTCTCCCCCTCAGGACAGCAATAAAATCGACGCGCGATACACACCGTAATGGAAACTGGGAAACTATCATTGCCATGGAGACAAAAAAGGGAGTTGCCCGCAAGCTGGGCGTGATAATGCATAAATCTAGCGCGTAGCCACATGAGACCTGGACCCATTCATAAAAATAAGCGGAGACATGCGGCGGGTTTGTGTGGAAGTGCAGCGACATGAGCGCGTATGACAGCTCCTTCAGTTACACGAAGATAAAAATAAAATAGGCTCCAAACACATGATAGTAGACTATGCCTTTGTAACACTGTAACAGTGGAAGGTAAGGTCGTCCAGATCATCCAGTTTATAGAGTAAATACAGTAGGAAATCATCAAAATATATTCTAGAGAAATGTGCAGTGTGATAAGTATAAAATTATTCATAAAATCACAAGCATAGAGTTGCCTTTCTTTCTACATCGGTAGTCCCCTTTGGAATGAACTCAAGTTGAGATATTGGTGTGTTCGGTAAACCAATTACTATGACAGATAATAGGAGTTTCATTCAGTGCAGTTAGTCTACCCTCATATGAGCAGTATCCAATAAAGTTTGAAGACAGAGCTTAGTCTTTTGGTTTTGTATTGGAGTCTGTGTGAGGCTATAGTAGCCAATGTGATTACAAATGTGAAAGCCATCAGAATGAATTTGTATTGTATCTATTGTAAAAAAAAAAATGAGTTCGTTGGTAACAGGAAAACTGGATTCACAAAGATATGTCTGTTACATTAGTTACATTGTGCCTCATGCCAGGAGGAAACAAAGTATCACCAGTGATAAACCAGTTGGAGTGGAAATGCCACCAAAACTACACAGAAAATAATGAGGTGTGGAGAAGCCACAGGTGAGGGAGAGAGAGAGACAGCAGGTGGGTTTCAATCCATCTTTTTTTATGCACATTTCCAACTTAGGACAAAAATAAAATCTTAAGAGGTGACACCGGAAATTTGAAAAAGTCTTGAAATATAGCAAAAAATGTTTTCATATGGTGGAAAAGCTGGTGTATCAACAAAATGCAACAAAGTAGTCTTCAATGGAAACAGACTTAGTGAATAAATCATGGTCTACATGAAGCATGTGGCTTAAACATCCACTGAAGATTCCTTAATACAAAAACAAAAGATCTGCAAATGAGACCGTTAATTCATGAAACAAATATAATAAAATGCCACATAGAGTTTTCTACTTTGTTTTTTACAGTTTAAGGTTTGAGCATGTTACTGCACCCTCTTCTTCTACAATGGTTTTAATGACACCTGACTGTGTGAGAATTAGCGCCACCAGCTGTTTAACCTGGTAAACCACCTCCTAACATTTGCATAACAGCGGTGGATGGAAAGATGCGATTTCTTATGCCAAATGTTTGTGACTGATTTTGTACAACTTGTAAGTTATCGCCCCTTACATAGAACTGTGCCAGTCGTGATCGGTTGGTTGGTTGTTGCAACAGAAAAAATAACTGAAACCAACTGCTGGTAGCAGAATAGTAATAAACCTAATTTATGGTAACCTTTACTCATAAAACACCTTTAAAAGGATACAATGCAAACACATCAATAAACAGAAAAGGCAATAAAACCACGACAATAAACAAGGGGTGGTTTATAAGTGGATAAGTCCACTGAGAGACCAGAACAATAATAACCCCTCTACAATGTAATAGAGTCCAATACAACAGGCCTGTAATAAAAAATGGTCTTATGATGTGTCATTAAAGTTAACATAGTGGCACAGGTTGTTGATTCAACACAGTGTATCCACCACCTAAATGAGGTTAACCAAATATTAGACTCTTCATCCTAACACAGCCCAGTACAACCTGACCACTCCAAACACATTAGTTGTCTCATTAAAACTGAACATTTTAAGTAAAGCAGTATTGGTTGAAGGACTAGTGCTCTGCATTACTTTGTGCGAGTGTCTAGGTGTCTATATTTATATTGCGGAAAAACATAGTGGAAAAAACTGTTATTGAGCAATTATCAAGGCCACATTATGAGCTGAATTAATCGCCTGAGTCAGTAACTTGTTCATTGACACACAGCAAAGTAACACAGAAACAAACAGCGTCAGAAATGTTTGCTCTTACAAATGCTGAAAGATGTCAAGTCTCTTATTCTTTTTGACTAAATTATCTTCAGTAATGAGTCTCTCTCTCTCGGGCGGATAGATCAGCAGGGTTATACATCACATCACCTTGTACTGTTCTGTATAATATTATAGTGGTTTTCAGGATTAAGTTTGGGTAGAACAAGAACTCATTAACATCGTTCTTATAGAGGTTAGGCTTATAAATGCGGATTATAAGCGTGTGCCTGTGTGTGTGTGTGTGTGTGTGTATGTGTGTGTGCACTCATAACAAGCAGGAGAGAATCACCAGAGGCAGTATTGTTAATTAACCCTGATTGTGGCACAGCAATATGGCAGCAGAGGTCAACGTTGCGCAGCAATTAAGGCCTATCCCATGTGAACTACATGTGACTTTACACTGATGTAATGTTTCAGCATACAGTCCAGCAAAGCACGACAAGCACTAAGGATGAATTGTAAAGACTGTGGTGATCCCCTAATTGTTATACCGCCATCATTAGATCAAAGTTTTAATTTGTTTTGGTTATTTTGGTTTATACCAGTAAAACTAATGACATTCCCATCAGCGGCAGCTGTACATTGTGCATGGTGTTCATTTACAAATGTTAGCAAGCTAATGTGCTCAATTAAGATACTGAACATGGTAAATAATACAGAATAGCTGCTAAACATCAGCATGTTAGCATTATCATTGGGAGCATGTAATGTGATCTTCTTTGTTTTGGTCTCTGGGATGGTGGCGCGTGCATGTATGTGTTAGTGCATGTGAGTTCGTTGTTGTTAAACTGATGACTATCCTCACTTCTATTAAGAGACTGCTCACTGGTGAGATGGCACAGTGCAACCCTTCGTGTTCTGTCACTTAACATTCTTTCTATTACTATGATTTTATAATGTAAATATATATGTGGCAGTAAAACAAGTGTATTATTAGTATTATTATTATTAAGTCATAATAGTCATTGTGTTAGTGTGATAGAATTCCAAAGAAATGTGGGACTCTTTAATACAGAGTATTCAGATATCAAGGGTCAGACTTTATGAGAGTACACCTGTTGGCTGCTTTTTCTAAGTTTGGGATGTCTGCTAGATGAAACCGATTACAAAGGTAACACAGTTTACAGTTGCCCACTTAGCCTTGTATGCGCGTACACACACAAACACACACACACGCACGCACACACACATAGTATCACCATTCCTGCAACCTCCCTTTTTCTACAAAATGCTCTCTGGTAATATGGTGCCATCTAGTGGCTGATAATTTGAATCACTGTTAGTGAATGACAAAAACCTGAAGGGAAACAACAGCTGCAGAGGTTTTCTTGAATTACAGTGATTGGAAACTGGCCACCTGCCCAGGCTCTTGGTGTGGGAACCTTTGCCAGAACGTACCTGCTTGAATCTTAGTGGTTTGCTATTTCAAGCCAAGGCTACAAAACTATTTTGGGAGGCATTATGTGTTTGTCCAAAGCTAAAATTGTACTTCAGCTCAGTTGAGACAAAGAAAGAAAGAAAGAAAGAAAGAAAGAAAGAAAGAAAGAAAGAAAGAAAGAAAGAAAGAAAGAAAGCTCACACAAACAGTGACCCAATCAACCCAATAGAATTACTTCCTGATCACAGGAAGTGATAGCATAATGATACAATTAGGTTGGTAAAAACAACAATAAAATTGTTTCTGGAAGGATTGCTTTTGTAGTATCTCACAGATTTTGACAATATAAATGAGAAGCACATGTACTTCAAAGATGTTTTTCTCAGATACCTTTGATGTTTCTTCCTCCATTAGCTTTACTTTTCAAGTTGCTGAGTGTGTAATTCTCCAGCAACATCCTGCTTCAGTGCCTTCAACTGATTTTACTGCAGAATATGCAGCGACAGACACTCTACATTCTGTAAAACTTTTCTGTTCTCTCAGTAATTATATGGGTGTTTTTTTCAGGCTGCTGCACAGGAAGTACTGTAACATCATAACAATGTAATGGTCTTATAATATAGAGCTATGGGTGGCCATAGAGAGTCTGTGTGTAATCCTCGACTGGGGTGTGGGTACTATATAATGTGCTGTGATGGCGCACATTGAGGCTAGCCCACAGACCTAGATGAGAAATGCAGTGCAAAGCCATTAGATGTGTGTATTTTTGTGTGTTTGTGTGCATCCTGTGTGTCTTTTTTATAGATCCTTTCACTGCGTTTCACTTTTTCCAGAGTTTTAGTTGAGGGTAATAATACTACAGGGAAGTGTGTAATCTGTACTTGAATTGAATAATGTTTTATGGGTTTGAACAATGTTTGGCTGCGCAGGATGAATTTGTAGTAGAGAAGGAAACAAAACGATGACTGATGTTATGGGTTGCTCAGTTGTGAATTTGTGATAATATTTAAAATGGTTATTTTTGAGATAGTCTTTAACCTGATCTCTTTCAGTCAGTGTTGCTGGGGTTTTACTTGTTCCTCTCAGTTATATAGTTTTTTTTCTGTTTTACTTGAAATGGCTTCTTAGTCTTTTCTGTTTCTTTGCCTGAGGCAGTGAGTCACAAAATGCAGCTTTGGAGAAAGTCATATTAAGTTTAACACCAAGTGAAGTTTCAGCTTTTACAGAGGTCCGACTTTCATCATCCTGCTGTGTTAGAGCCGAGATGATTAATTAATTAATCAAGTAGTCAGTTGACTAGAAAAATAATTGGCATCTAGTTTGATAGTTGTAAAAATTGGATGCTTTTAGTTTTAGACCGTCAGTAGTGGAAAAGATGCATTTTGATAATGTAGACCCTGGGCTTTATTAGATTGCGATATGCTTTTTTCACATTTCATAGACTAAGTGATTAATCAGTTAATCTGGGACATAAATCGAGAGATTAATTGATTTAATTGATAAGGAAAATAATCCTTAGTTGCAGTACCAAACTGAGTTATGAAGGCAAAAGAGTAGCTACTATGACACAGTTACAAGGGTTTTCATGAAGACAGAAACATAAAAATATTAAATCTGGCAAAAAGAACTTATAGTTTGTTATGTTTAGGTTTTTGGATAAAGTTTATGGCAACATGGAGTGTTCCTGGATAATGTTAGGGGTTACTGGGAGGTCAACAGAGAGACCCAACAATACAGTAGAATTTAGATGTTTGTGTGTGTGTGTGCCCACTACCATCCCATTTACAGTTGTTTCACTCCAAACTTCTCTCTCTCACACACTCTCACACACACTCTCACACACACTCTCACACACACACACACACACTCTCTCTCACACACACACACACACACACACACACACACACACACACACACACACAAAGCTTGATAGATCCTTGGATTTGAGAACGGCCCGCTGGCTCCCTCCCTCTCTCTCTCATTGTGCCAGATCAGCGGGGCCTCGAGATGAATCATTAATGACCGGTTCCAACGGCTTAATGGCCTCTAATGTTCTGTAATGATCTCCCGTCAACGCCATGTGCGCGGCCTTAATGGATTCAATGCCGTGGAGAGTTCGCTGGTTTGAACTTCGGTAATTCCTCCTCTTTTCGTCGAGCCGCGCACATCAAGTAAGAGCGAGAAGCCATGAGCACAAGGCTCCGAAGCTCCACGGGCACAGCATGAGTTTCCCCCTCCGCCGATCGACCTCAGGTAGGACCACAGGAAACAAACTCACACAACGAGCCTACGGTAATCCTGTTAGAAAATTCTTACATGAAGCTGTGAGAATATCAACACAACTCGGCATCTGTGTATAATGTGCTCCGGAATAGACTATTATAGGGCAGAAGGGATAAGCATGAAATTACAGTAAAGCCAACAGACTCTCCTAAAGGGACTTTACTAAAATACTCTGAGGTTTTTGCTAGTTTTATAAATGAATTTAGTTTTGACATTAAAATGTTCTCAAATGCTCCGTTTCACAATTTTATAAACTTGTGTTTTAAATAACATGATCATTTTGTTGTAATTTGAGTACAAACTGTTTTAACTCAGTTAAAACGTGCAGCTCTGTCCGTGGTGCTGAAAGCAGAGCCGGACGCGCCCCTCCGCTGAGCCGTCTCTGTAAAGAACTGTCCGAAGAAAACACTGTTTTATCGGATTATCTCCGGGACTTGAACCCCTTTTCAATTCACCTGTAGTGAATTAGCCCGTGGTTCAGGATCTGACTGTTGTTCTATTGCAGCCACTGAATCCTGATCTTGAACTGTATCAGTGTCCTCCACGGCCCGGGGCAAATTATAGATGAACAAAGCCCCAACTTTTGAAATATTAAAAGGACTTAACATAACACAATATTCCGGTCTTATTTTGGAAGCATGAATAAAATTAGCTTTAAGCCAAGTTCACATAAACGCCCTCAGAGACCTTGAATCAAAATTCTCTGCAGTTTGCGGAAAGAGTAATAATCCCTTTACTGTCAGAATACATGTCAGCCTGCAGGGTGGTTTCTTACTCTGTGAAAATAAAGATCAACCAAAATAACTTTTCACTTTCAATTTCTACCTGAACCAAAATATCCCAAAGTTATTAGGGTAAAACGTGTGTGCATGATATCCAAGGAACTTTACTGGACACACAAATTCCTAGTTAAAGTGTATCACATTGTTCACTTATGCTGGTCTAAGGTCTCCCCAGTTTGCTGCAAAGTGTTGAACAGGCTGCCACCGCGTGCTGCTGGGTCCCTATCGAGCATGGCCGATTATACTCTAACTGGCACGCCTGGTCTGACTGGCAATCACACACATAAAAGCTCTCCCTGGGCTGCTTGCTGTAAACATACAGCAGTGTAGTTTTCATTATTAATTCCCTCTTCTCAAGTATCAAATTCCTAACCTGCCTGTAGGTGACGCTACAGAACTCCAAGCAAACCTTAGAAGTGTACTGGCTTTTAAACATAGAAAAGACAAGATGCAACAGCTCAGATTTATCTGTTAAATTCCTTTTTTTCTCCATTTCTTTCTACAGGTGCAACAGTCTGACACATTTAGACTAAAGACTTTGCTTATTCAGGATGTTTTTTATTGTAAATCCAGGAAACAAATTTGTTCTCCCCTGTGTTGTTTGGTTGCTTATTTGTGTAATGATCTTTCTATTGATTCACTCATTGATTCACTTGTTTTCTGTAACATCTACATTTGTTAGCGTGGTGATTTAATTCAAAGGGTGAGAAGTGGCTGTATTTATGTTTGTCACGGTTTGTTTACCCCGCAGCTTGTATTGTTACATGACATTTTGTCAGCTCTCGTTTGTGTGGCTTTTGCTTTTAGGGGCACGTGGTGTGGGTTTTAAAGCAGGGATCTCATAAATGAAAGATGAGGGACTAGACCAAGCTTTCAGTCATTTTATTGCATCGCTTGTACAGGTTTGCTTCTATATTTTTATGTTTTACATGGCATCACAGATTGGTTATGAAACCCTTTATGGCTGAAGTGTCATTGCTCCCAGGGAATGTATAGCATGTGGGTTGAACTGTACAGTTGCATCTAAACTATATCTATCTGTACATTTACAAGGGTCTTACCTAAGCAGAAGGCCATAGGTGTAACTTCAGCTCCTTCAGTCAAGGACAGGCTAAAGGCTCCGCTTCAGTGACCAGGTCCTGACCTCAGTGTCTATCCACAGTCCATCACTTTCTCCTCCGCTCATTGGCTTATTCTCACAATGGGCTACAGCATACTGAGTTTGCCTCCTCTTCCGCATGTAATTTACTGCTCACCACATCCTCTTGCTCTCCAGCTATCGATTTCCACTACCTTTTCCACTGGCGAACAGCACGCATTGGCCCTTGCCCGCTGTTCGGCGCCAGGTGCCACAGGTCGACTTCAGCTGTGAGTCAGTCGTCTATTTGTCCGCCGCCTCGTCTTCCTCTGTAGATACCAGTTGGGAGCTGCAGTTGCCATGCGCCGTTGCAGCTGCATTTGGCACTGACAGCTGTGCATCTGTTTTCCTGTGGGGGCTGCCTGTGGCCAGACGACATGCCTGAAGTGGCTGATTGCTGCCGTATGCGTGTGCCTCTGCTCTGGTGCGAATGCAGAGGGAACATCTGGAAAACGACGCAGCTCATCCAGACTGAAGTGCTGTCTCTGATATTCACCTCCTCCTTGCACGCTGCAGCCTTTCAGCAGTGGTGAACCTCTGCACCAAAACAAGATGAGAGCCCCTCCTTTCTGCCTCCACTTTCTCACAAACACATTCACCAGGTCTCTCTCTCTTCTAATATTCCTCCTTCACTTGTTTTACCTCTTTCCTTATGCCTTCTCACATATTAAACATTCCCTTTGCCTCCCTCTGTCTATATTTTTCTCCTTCTCCAGTCCTCGCTCTCTCTCACTCTCTCGCCCTCCCTTTCACTCTTAACGCCTCCCATTCTTTTGCCAGTTCATTTTTTCCTTCTCTCTGCATTCATCCCTCTTTTCCCAGTCCATTTTCAGGTTGTGTATTTTCTACAAGCTCCCTCTCCCTCCCTCTTTCTCACATACACAGCCTATCTCATTTTCTCTCTTCCGCCCCCCTTTTCCATTATTCCTCCTCTCATTCATTCACCTGTCTGTCTCCTCTATCCCTCTTATTTCGCTGTTCGTTTTCCTCACTCCTCCTATATTACACCGCCTCCCTCCCTCCCCCCTCCTCCCCCCCCTCTCAATCTCCCTGCCTATCACACATCACTGTTCAGTGTAACATGTAAATATCATGCCACGTGGGGTTCAGGGCTACAGGTGCCCTAAGAGAAAGAGCTGCCCAAACCTCCTTCATCTCCGACCCCCCCCCCACACCCACACACACACACACACACACACACACACACACACACACACACACACAGACAGATAACACGCGCACACATACACACATCCTCTCCAACCCCCCCTCCTCGTTCGTCTTCCTCGGGGCGGGCAGGGCTGCAGCAGTTTTATGAACGGCACGGCTGCATCATGATCCCTCTCCCACTGAACCAGCCCCGAGCTGTTTCATTGACAAACATTCCGGTTGCTGCATTTCTGTCACGGACAGCGTCGAGGAGCGGAGCATCGCCGGGGGAGCGGTGCAGAGCAGCAGCAGCAGCAGCAGCAGCAGAAGAGGAGGCAGCAGCAGCTGCAGTCATCATCGACATCAACCGCCGGTGTCGTTCGCACCAGCTCTTAAGCTGTTGATTCGCCACTTCGACCCGGACCGGAGACTCGCGCACACCCTCTTCATCCTGCACGCTCTCTCGGGACAGCCAGAAGAAGCACCTTGGAGGGGGGAGGGGGGGAGGGGGGCAGACAGCTTTTGCCACTCCGACCCCTTGGGGGATGTGAGGCGGCGTCGTTAACGCTCACTCCGTGGCACATTACTGGATTTGTTTGAACGACTTCCATGAAGCGCCCGGACGCACGGATGGAGGATTCTGGACGCTTTTTAAAAACACGGATATCTGCGAGACTGCAGCGGCCGGTGTGTGATGCGAACTGAGCCGTGGGTGGTGTAGACCCCCTCCCCGCACCCCACACCCCCATCGCCTTATCCGCGAACTCTCCTTCCAACCGGGACGCACAGCCTTGTTTCACTCCACCGGGGGAACATGTCCCGGGCAGCGGCTATCGCCAGCTCCCTGATCCGCCAGAAGCGGCAGGCGAGGGAGCGGGAGAAGGCGAACGCTTGCCGCGGCAGCGGCAGCCCGAGCAACAGCAAAGGCACAAACGAGAAGCCGAGCAAGCTGAATGTGTTCTCGCGTGTCAAATTGTTTGGATCGAGGAAGAAACGGAAGAGAAGGCGACCACCAGGTCTGAGGGTGGGGGACAGGAAAGTCTGAGAGACATGGGCTATACCACCACCTCAACCATCTTCACCACATTACCATCATCACCACCACCAACCAACACCATTTTCTCTGGTCCCCCATCACTTCATCATAGTCTCCTAGCAGTGGCACAAGAATTAATCGTGTCGGATGACCCCAAAAACATCACATGTAAATAACTTTGCATTGTCCTGCAGCAAAGTGTTGTGGCAGCTTGTATCTGTGATAACTGCTGAGATCTCAGAAAAATAAGATCCAAATTTAAGCTTGAGCTGCTCCATTCGTCATGTAACATCTGTCAATTATTATTAAATTTTTATGTGCGCCACTCTGTACAGGGGTCAGAGACTGATATTGGGCCCTCAAGGCCCGGCCCTTGGAAATATAAACAGCCTCTCCTCCTCTAAAACTTCCGGCTTCCTGCAGACTGCTGGATTTGATACATGCGCGCACATGACAGTAATAAGGAATGAATGCAGTTAATGTGACTCCTCTCCTCTCCTCTCCTCTCAGAGCCCCAGTTGCAGGGCATTGTGACCAGACTTTCCAGTCGCCAGGGCTTCCAGCTGCAGATGCAGCCTGATGGCACCATTGATGGAACCAAGGATGAGGACAGCACCTATGGTAAGCCTGTCCTTTGGATGTACAGAAAAGGCTACTCGCTATCCAAATGTTTCCATTTCCTACATGTGCCTTCTTTCAGCTTGTCCTGTAACTAACAGTTATTTTCATTATCGATTAACCAGCCAGTTATTTTCTGGATTAATCATTTTGGCTATAGTGTCCAAAAACAGTGAAAAAAAATGCAGATAACGATGCCCCAGAGGCCAAGATGAAATCTTAAAATAGTTTTTTTTATCCGACCAGCAGTCCAAAACGATTCAGTTAGCTCTCATATATGACATAGAAAAGATCAAATGATTGCATTTAAGAAAATGGAACTTATGTGTTTGGTATTTTCGCTTGGAAAAATTAATGAAACAATCAATCAATACTAGTTAATTTTCTGTTGAGCAACTAATTGATTAATCATTTCATCGTTTCCGCTCTAAAATCAGCTTTACAGAACTTAAGTTACCATAAATGGAAAAACAAATGTGTGTTACTCCAACCCTAACAAAAATAAAGCAGCATTTCAACTTATACGTGTTAGCGCCTCAGTCTGAGATCTTTAGAGCTTATAAAGTAAAGGAAGATAAAGGAACTGCTCATCGTGCAGTTTGAGACTACTACCAGGTATTACTACAATAGAGCTTACAGTGCAATGTTCAAATCTGTGAAATAGGTTGACCTGCGCCAGTGAACAAATTCCCTTTTGCCTGGTCTATCTCCGTCTCCCTCTTTCTCACGCACACAAACACACACGGGCTACAATGTGTGATTGATACGGCTAATTCAATCGTGTTGTTGTGGCTCAGACATCAATCTCTCTTTCTCGCGCACACTTGGTGTTGCCAGAGTCACGCATTAATCTCGGCTTCTTCTCGGGCCACCAACTGTTGTGCACAAGGAGAAAGACATGGCTGCAAAGGAAGCATGTTCTTTAATTAGATGATTACATGGTGTATACATCATGTAAACGCCTACCCATGTGAAATCCCACATGGATACTGGGTTTGAATGGATAATCCATGTAATCCATGTCTCCATATAACCACAGTCATTACTAAGGAAATGTTTGGCTAAATGAGTATAATTAAACAAGGGCTTGACTCATCAAACTGCCTGGAATAATTATGTCCGTGCTACAGAGCTTTTACTGTGGAAACATATAAATAACTTTCTGGCTTGAGTTACTGAGTGCAAACCACCGAGTGAAAACAACAACAACAAAAGCGAAAATTTTGATATAGTATCAGTTTTTTCACTGCACACTAAAAATGTGTATATGATGAAGCCTATAATCTATTCATATGCTTTTGTCACTGTGGATCCTTTATCTGTTCATCCATCATGTCTGGAAATACTCTTAAATTAAATCTGACAGTCTGCTTTAATGTTATATTCACTGTAATGTACAAGGGCGTAGGGATCAGGGGGACATGGCACCCTGACTTTCCAAAATCCTTTTGTGGTGTCATTTAGATTTTACTCACTTAAATCTCTCTAAACAACATCTTCTTACTGTCTAGCTGTTAAAATACAGATGAGAGAAAAGTGCTGAGAGAGAGAGAGAGAGAGAGAGAGAGAGAGAGAGAGAGAGAGAGAGAGAATATCGCCATTAATTTTAACCATGGACTTTATTTTGTCCTGGGTTTCTCCTCTCAGGCGACATACCGGCTACTGCCCAACTCCTTAGTAGGTATCATTTGTACCTCCAGCTGAGAGAAAGTCTGCAGGCACTACTCAGGGCTGCAAAACTACAGGAAGCTCCATCAACAAAAGCTAAATGGGATTTTAAGTAGGGTTAATTAATTAATGTATTTTTTAAGAACTTCACATTTTTTGTGTCCCCACCAAACCTACGCCTTCGGTAATGTATTAAGATTGTGGAGCCCAAGCCATGCCATCCCTACTATACATGTTCAAAAGCAGGATTTAGCGCTGAAATTAATTGCAAGTTGATCAGTTTGTTGGTTAGTCATCTGACAGAAATTGAGTCAAGAGCAATTTTGATCATTGTTGAAGTCATTTACTAATCAAACTGTCAAAGATTCTCTGGTTTCAGCCACTTAAATGCAAGATCTATACTGTAGCCTATCACTGAATATGTCAGAGTTTGGTCAACAAGGACATTTTTCAGGACCTTCTGACATTTTCTAGACTAAATGATTGATCTATTAATAGAAAAAAAGCTGATAATGACAATGACTGTTGTGGCCCTGGTAGGACTATTTTCATGTCTATGGTAGTAGAAATATGGGTAATCTCTGACTCTGGTTGTTCTGGTCTGGTGGCTTTTCTGTTGAAACATGGTCTTGCACTACTAAATGTTTACCAAACCTTGCTTTGCTGTGTGCCCTTTGATAATTCTTACCCCTTTCATCCCTGTGCTATACCAGGCTATACCAGGGGCTCAATCATTAGTGTAATACAGTAGCCTTAGCGCCAGACTGAAAATTGCATCGCTGTGGCAAAATGGATGTTTCATCATACTGGACACAACATTGTTATTGATGAGTCTTTTTCTCTCCGTTTCCCTGTGTTCACTGTGTGAGTGCTGGTTTGTTTGCTTTGTGTATTTGTGTGTGCTTTTGTGTGGGTGTGTATGTGCACACATAGCTGTGTTCAACCTGATCCCGGTGGGGCTTCGTGTGGTGGCCATCCAGGGCGTGCAGACCAAACTCTACTTGGCAATGAACAATGAAGGCTTTCTCTACACCTCTGTAGGTCACGACACATTCACACAACACCATTATTATCATCATCATCGTCAACATCATCATCATCATCACGATGGGTTGAGTAATGAAACAGCAGCTTTCAGTGTGACCAGTCTGTTTTCATCCCATCATTACATCGATACTTTAACTACAGTGTTGCCTTGTGAGTCAGCTGCCATTGGGTGTTATAATCCAGTGTCTGAGCCTCCCTTATCTGCTACTGATATTGTGGCTTCTCAGGATTGATTTCAGATCATCCTCCAGCCTCCTTTTGTTTATCTCCCTTCAGTCATTGTTTGATAGGATTTCTTTGTGTCCATTTTCACAAGGCTCCTGAAATTTGTTTTCATGCCTTTCCCAACTCGATTTACACATATATCCCCATTGTGAATATATTTTCTCAGACAGGTCAGGAGCCAGTGTTGGCTGCAGTGCATTGCATTAAGTGCCTGACTTTAGCTCTTGAGTTATGGTGGGTGGTGTTGATGCAATAACAAAAAAGAATACAAAAAAAAAAAACAAAACACACACACACACCTCCAGCAATCTAAACAAGACTGCGAGACCAAAAGATGAAAACTAACAAAGAGGAAATAGAAAAATGAAACGCACCTCGATGTAATTACAGTCATGCTGCTACGCCTGTGCAGGCACGTACACCACCACAATATCTGGCCCATCATGTCCAGTCCTGGATGCTTTGGCTTGTCCTGGTTTCAGTCATAACACTGATATCACTTGTTTCATCTTCTCACCTGATATTAAACACAGAAAAGAAACACACAAAACATATTTATAGATTTATACACACAAACCACAATAGTTTGTCTGCTCCTACCAAGTCGATTGGAAAATCAGACATACACAAATCTTAATCAAAATTTATTCAAGATTAATGGCTTACACAGAGAAAAATCACTCTATCTGTATCTTTCCGTCTCCCCCGGCAACCTGGGCACCATCTTTCTCTCAGTGGGCTGGTTGGTATTCAAGGGAGTAGCTGGTTGCCATGGAGATGGATGAATAAGGAAATGCAAATGTCAGCTGTCCTAAGTTGGTGCAGTTTGTTCTTGGAGACTACAGCCTGGCCGAGATAATGATTCAAAGAGCGGACCAACTGATGGATGAATACACTGAAGGCGATATGAAGGAGGAATGACTGAACACTTTTTAATGAAGTTGTCATTACAAACTCATACCTTCTATGACTCTGCTCCATCTCTTCCCCCCTCTCCATGTCTACTTAATCATCTCCTTGTGTTCTTTCTTTCGTGATTTTTTCTAATATGTCTGTCACATTTTCCCCCCAGGAACATTTTACCCCAGAGTGTAAGTTCAAGGAGTCAGTGTTTGAGAACTACTACGTCACCTACTCCTCCATGCTGTACCGGCAGCAGGCATCGGGCCGGGCCTGGTACCTGGGACTCAACAAGGAGGGTGGAATCATGAAGGGGAACCACGTCAAGAAGAACAAGGCCGCTGCACACTTCATACCGAAACCGCTCAAAGGTAGGGCTGCACTTTACCAGTACTAGTACAACCAGCACTAAAACTCTCCACATGAGGCAGGCTATAGTTAAACTGACGTGGCCTTTTTTCCCTGAAAAAGTATCTGTATTAAAAAACTTAAAAAAGGAGCTTTTTTGGGTTTTGCTGTTGATACATACATAGCAAACGTTAGCATTAACAGCTATTTACTTACCCGTCTTGCCAAGAGAATCAGCCACAGTTGTGTTCACAATACAAGAGGGTATAAGCACTACTTTTTCAGGGAAGACTGGACACTACAGTGTCTCAGTATAGGAAAGTGACAAGATGATCCGGCTGGACTGGGGCTAGCTGGTTAGCATGCTAACTTCAGAGAGTTAACAGAGTTAACAATCAGGTTCTGATTGGTCCATGAAAATATGTGACATCTTATTTTTCCAACTGAGGCCTGTCACAAACCAGAGAGAGAAGTATAGACAAAAGAAATAAAGAATAAATACAAAGAAACAAAGTTTAAAAAAAGAAAATAAAATGGAAAAATAAATAAATAATGAAAATGTTATGTAAAATACCCCAAACTGTTCCCACTTTGTTTGAAAATTGTGCATTCATAGGATTTCATCATTCATAACAGGAAGCTGATTGAGGAAATATGTTTTGAGGGTCTTTTAAACATGTCTGGATGAGATCTTTAAATATTCATGAGTAAATAACAAACAATCAATGTCAACTGGAGGAAAAACACCGGTAATTGTTATTTAATAGGCTGAACATTCAAAAACTAATCTGCTTCATCACGACTCTTTAGGTGTGTTTCATAAGCAAACAACCACCTATCGTCACCAGACGGCAACTCTTATTTTGCTTAAGTCTCACTGGTGCCAGGAAAATATGAAATACAATCAAACCAGACAGTCACAAACAAATACTGAAATGTCTTCAGTAAAATAACCGAAATCACAACTACATATATATATATATACACATTATAAAAACATATGTTCAAAATAGATGGCAAAATGGGGGTGTCGCGTAGTGCAGTGGGTTATGCAGGCGCCCCATATATAGAGGCTACAGTCCTCGCTGCAGCGGGCCCCCGGTTCAACTCCCGCATCGGACGGCCCTTTGCTGCGTGTCATTCCCCCTCTCTCTGCCTCCCCATTGCCTGTCTCTCTACTGTCCTGTCCATTAAAAGGCACAAAAAGCCCAAAAAATAACTTAAAAAAAAAAAATAGATGGCACTTGATGTTTTATGAAGGTATAGAGCTAGACTTTTTCATGTTTATGAGAATGCACTCATTCATGTCTCTGAGAGCTAATTACTCAAAACTCAATTACATTTATGGGAAATGTCCAGCTTGGTGCAATAACTTACAGCCCACCACCCACCCACTCTCTGTTTCGTGAACTCATCATTTACAGATGAATATAAAAGGATTTTATGTGATGTTATCCAAGGGAGACCTGGCTTAGACGGCACCAGTACAGAGTTCCAGACAGAGATGAGAGCGCTTATTAAAGACATGATGTAAATGCAAGAAAGTACACATTAAAATGTAAATGCACAGAGTAAATCTATATCAGTATAATCAATATTTCTATAATAACAATAGATCACATTACTACTTGTAGGTGAAAGGGGTAGATCATAGTGATGAATCCACAGAGAGTTATCATTGGACTCAGCTTTCACAGAGGCTTTTAGCACCTTTCAGCTCATCGTTTTACTTTTCTGATACTTGAATTACTCTCACCACTGCCAGCCGCAGCAGGCAGGTGTTCTCAGTGCAACTTGAAAACAATGAGAAGAACTCCCGCACACTGTCTCACTCCCTGCTGAAATATTTATTTGATTACAACATTTCGGTCTGCCCTATACTATGTGGATGTGTTGTGATGCAGCCCATATATACATGATGAAGGTCAGACAGCCTGAAACATGGTAATCAAATAAATATTTCAGCAGTAAGTGAGACAGTGTTAAGAAAAACCCACTGTACATTACCTGCCTAGGACCAAGCGGCAGACATACAGTTAGTGAACATTTAGCAGTTTAAGAGCCAGATATACTGTATTTCTGCAGGAATTAGTGGAGAACAAAACAGAGCTAGAAAGAAAGTGGATATTGGACTTAGGACTCATCAGATCACCAAATGAATGCTAATGTTGTTTCCACTGGGTGCGTCAATAGGCAACTGAGGATATGTCTGAAACTATGAATTTGTTTATTATTGTTCATTAATTGTATGTTCATTAATGACTAGAAATCTTCATTGTTCCATGTTTTATGTAGCATTATATTACACCTGCAAACTTAGCTTTGTAGGAATTCCCCTCTGAGAATCAAATCAGGACTTAAAACCAGAATTAATTATAGAGTTGGCATAAAGTTATCTGCATGCAAGAGAACTAAATGTTCTGAACTTACTGAAGAAGACTGTGCATATACCAAACCTGAGTGAGTCACTCAGACAAGTACCAATAGTTGAATTAATGATTCTCCTTTTGTGTCTGTGTGTGTGTATGTGTGTGTGTGTGTGTGTGTGTGTCTGTGTCTGTGTGTCTGTGCATGTGTAGTGGCCATGTACAGGGAGCCCTCCCTCCATGACCTGACAGAACTCTCACGGTCAGGTAGCGGCACGCCGACCAAGAGTCGCAGCGCTTCAGCCCTACTTAACGGCGGAGGGAAGACGCCAAGCAACAATGACTTATCCTAGCCCCACCACCCCTCACACACACACACACACACACACACACACACACACACACACACACACACACACACACACACACACACACACACACACACACACACAAGCACGCACGAACACATGCACATGCACACATGCGCGCACACACACACACGCACACAGATCTCAGGCCGACATGCCCACACATCAGGCTGGTGAGGGGTAGGAGGAGGCAAGGAGAAAATGAAGGAGAACAGGAATGTGTTCTTCCACTTCACGGAGCCCACTGTGACTGACTGTGATGTAAATAAATCAAGGACAATCAATCCATCTGCCTCTGCTGCTCTGGTCTGCAGAGGGACAGGACCTGTGAATCTCTTCCCTTGACTACTCTTCCTGCTGTATCATACCCAGACAGAACAAGGGAGGGAGAGAAAGAAAGGAAGGATAGAGAAAGTCAGTCAGTCAGTCACACAGTCCTATAAACAGACTGTTACAGAGAACCAAAGAGTACAAGTATTAACTAACTATGGTATTGCTATGAAAAAGGCAAGTGGCCAGAAAGTTACAGAGCGACAAAGGAAGGAGGAACGTCTTATCTATTCTACCGTACGCTATGTTTACACAGAGCTCATGGGGTTAAGTCATATTTTTAAAAATGACGAACGTATTCCTTGTACACTTATGAGGACTGATCATTTGTTTGCATGCTGGTGCGTCTGTGTGTGTGTGTGTGTGTGTGTGTGTGTGTGTGTGTGTGTGTGTGTGTGTGTGTGTGTGTGTGTGTGTGTGTGTGTGTGGTCAAGTACATGCTGTGCTTGCAGTAGGTGTGTTGTGTGTGTGGGCAAGTGAGATCGAGTGTGTGCGCACACGTCTGGGGGGGGATTTTACCTTTTTAAGATCTGTTGTATATCAGACAAACCTCCTGAGGGCTTTAGCAGGTTAAAATAAGGTTTACTGTATATGCTTCCATGCTTACTTCTTACAAGCAATGCTGTTGTTTATCTTTCCGTTTGTTGTTGTTGTCCCTTGCTGTTTGTTTGTTTGTTGTTGCATGGAAGCTTGTGGACCTCTGCTCAGTAGCAGCATGCTGAAGGTCCTTTTTTTCTGGTCTTATGTGTTCCTGACCAAAAGAGAACACTAGTGAGCCAATAGTGTCATACCACAACACTAGTGAACCAATGTGAGGGTGTTAGAACACTACTGGACCAATAGTATTGCACCAGAACATGAGTGGACCAATGGTGTTGGACCAGAACTTTGGTTAACCAATAGGAGCACAGATTAACTTAATATTTTGGTTCCTGCTGTGGACAAACTAGAAATGCACTAAATAAACTCTTTCTAAAGAAGTGTAACAATTGTCTTGTCTTATTCCGTTAATTGAATCCATTTAAAAACACGTATGTTGAAATGCTTCGACTCTGAAACATTAAGAGTTCCATATCATCATTAATGTTATAATTTAAAAGAAAACTGCTCATGTTTGAGGGTCAGTTCACACAAATTACAACCAACATATTGTCATACTCATCTCAAGTCCAGCTAAAATGTGATGACACTGAAATTCACCATAAATGAAATTCCACTCATCTCAGTTATATTGGGAGGAGACAGAAATTTCAGAAAGAGATATTTCAAAACTTGGGAACACCACTAGGGATGTGTGAGCCCCCCCCATCAGCTTTCATTGTAACATGACTGATCATGTAGCAGAACTTGTGTGCCTTGTTTTATTTCAGTGTATGCAGTGTGTTTACACGGGAAAGGTATACTCAAAAAACTCATAACAAAAACACTTCATTTGTTATGGTACTGTTGATGGACGCTATTCTCTCACAGTGCACCACCGGAGACTACGCACTATACAAAGGAAATGGGAAAGTTGCTCACAGCTGGAAAATATTAAAAATAATTGTGATGATGCTGACGCAGCTGTGGGAAAACCAAAGAAAACAAAAACATTATTCTGTTTTTTGTAGCTTGTGTAATAATTTCCTCTCAGTAGAACTACTTAAAAAGTTTCTGAGATCGACACTGGCACTAGATGTTGCACTAAACCACCAGCAGCTCCGACCAAAACAAATGCTTGTCGGCCACACACCGTCACGTTGTCCGTCAGCAAGATGCTACAAAACTCAGTGAAAGTGTCCACTAAACCCACAACAAGAAGCACAATTTAATTAAGTAACCTTGTGTACACGTGAGCCAACAAAAAAACACCTAACCACAAGCATCAGTCCAGGCTAGCATTGCTGAGATATGCTCCACAGCAATGCTAGCATTTAGTCAGCTAGCGATAGCAACGTTTGCCGAACAAATTCATAATATGGATAACGGCAAGTTAGCTACCGTTCCTCACTAATGGGTGGCCGTCACTAATAAAAACAGACATCTAACATTATGTAGCCATCAAGTTACTTACACATGGAGGAGAAGAAGCCGGTTCTGAGTCAAACTGGAGCTTTTAGCCGCTCGTAGGGTTTTCCTCTGGATGGTAGGACTATGTGAGACACTCATCCTTGGACTGATCAGCTGGGATACAGACACGCTGATGGGGCCGGGTAAAACTTTATGGATGTTTTGACTTCTAGCAGACAACCATGACTTGAACAGGTTATCCCCATGACTGACTCTCTTTCTTTGTCAGAGACCTTCTCAGCCAAATAAAGTTTCTTCAAGGGAGGAAGGTGCTTTCACCTGAACCTGCACTGTACCATCTCACCTGTGGGCGGTCCCTGTGTGTTTATAAAGGGGGAGGTTCAATTGTTTAACAGGAGAGACTCACGAGCACTAACACGCACACGAGCACGTACTGACACGCACGCGCTAGCATATTAAAACAGAGCACAGAAAAACTCAGATTACAGCACACACAGGGGTGTGACTTCGTACTCTGCTCGGGAAGCCGTTACTCCACTATATCTTTATATAGAAAATAGGTGATTGCTGCTATATTATTATTGTATTATTGTATTGTTGTATTGTATTGTTTTGTACATTAAATGCAAAAGTAAAGAATTTGGCCACATTGTTTCACCAAGTGCAGGAACATGATTTTACCACTAGATGGCGACAATGCTTCAGAATTGTGATGCTGCTGTTGGTTTCTTTAAAACAGAGAAACAATTAAACAGAACAGTAGACAAGGTTTCTTGATAAAGTAATCATTTACTCCAACATGTGTGTATTTGTTCATATCTCTGTGATGAGCAGGGAAAGCAGACATGGGCATTTATCCTCAAATGATTCTGCTAAGAGGGGTGCAAAGGCTAATTTCCAAGACATTTGTGTAACCACAAAATATAACAAGATAAAGTGCAAAAGGCAAATATGGAAAAAATACATATAATGGTTAAAAACGAATAGTTTCACATTGCAATAACAAACATTTACTCATTGGTTTCAGGAACAGTGTCATACTCAATATATCTCCCTAATGGTTTAAATACACATCACAAGATGTGAGATGCTTCTCTCACTATTGATAATGATAATTTAAGGTAATAATTTCTTTACTTTAGTTTTTCATTGTACAGTGACAAATATGTAAAAGGGAATAAAATCAGTGGGTGTAGATAGGAAGTCTTGTCTGTAACTCTGAACTCACAGTGTTGATGAACCATACTCTCCCTTTGCTTTGCACGTCTATGAAGTAATCACATTTTCACTTTCTGCAGCCCAGTGCAAATGTAAACACACATGCAAACTCACACAAACATATAGATTTCATGTTCATAGAGATCCACATTAATACTGTACTGGTACATCAAGTCTGTTGTATTTACAGTGGTTGGAGACAGCACCGTGCTGCCTGGACTTGCAAAAGATTTCTCTTTTTCTTTAGATAAGAGGAGGGAGGAATGTGTCAGAGTCTGTCCTCTGTCCTCCTTCTCTTCTTCCTCTTCTCAGTGCCACTTTTTCTTGCTCTTCATCTGTTTCTTCCTTTACATGTCTTCCTGTCACAGCTCAGTTTTTTTCTCTCCATCAATCCATCTGTCGATCCGTTCACGTTCAGTCTAGGTCCCCTTCTTTGACTCCCACTCCTGGAAACCATGAGACAGCTTTAAGTGAGGCAAATATTTCTCTCTGTGCTTGTCTCACACACACACACTCACACGCACACGCACACACACACTGTACCTTTGCCTTCTGCATGACGCTCCCCTTGGAGGAGGCGTAAAGAGACGGAGGGCGTTTACGAAGCTCAGATGCTGAGTTCACTGGCACAGTCTCATTGTAAACCTTTTCAACTTTACTGCCCTGTGCCTTCACACGGAAACACATTGACAGACCAACACACATACAAACATAAATGTCAGATAGTTTTCACTCAAGCAAAGCAGTGAACATATGATATACTGAGATATGGAAAAGAAATCCAGTGACGTGACACAGACTCAGTCTCTCCGTTAACTGCCTACCTTGACACTGATCTTGGTGTCAGTGGGCGGACCCATTGCTCCTCTAGCCAATGATTTCTTCAGGTTTTCTTTGACTTCTGTCAGTCGGAGCTCTAGCTCCACTCTCTCCTCCTCCTTCTGTTTACACAGCGTCTCCAGCTCAGCTAACCGCTGTTCCACACCCTTACCTGCACATAAACACACACACAAACACTTACAGTTACTACTGCAACAAAGCTGGAGTCTAAACAGTACTATGTGTGTGTGTGTGCGTGTGATTTGCCCCTGACCTGTGCCACTCTTCATCCCCTCCTTCACCTCCTTCTTCTCCCTGCGGAGAGAAATCAGTGCATTTCTGAGCTCCTCCTTTTGCTTCTCCAGCTCCTCCTTCTGTGTCAGGTACCGCCTGGCATCCTCCTCTGCTCGCGTCTTCCCATACCGCCCATACTGATTTACATCTAACAGAAAAGAAAAGCACCATATAGATAGACAGAGCAATGATGAGCGAGAATGTCGGTCATTCAGCTGCAGGTTCTACCATGTAATTTTCATAAAGCCTGTCTCATCAAATATGAAATGAGACTCACTGGAGGCATGTCTCTTAATGGCGGCCTGCTGTTCAGTTTTCTCAGAGTCCCTGCTGGAGAAGGAGGCGTGGCGTCTCACCTGGCCCGCTCTGCTCTCGACATCCCCATCCTACAGGATACAGGAATATTTCACCATTGACATAATTTACATTTTTATGCATCGATATGTTTATTTTTTAAACTGAAACTGTACTGCAGATGCCATTTTGTGTGTGTGTGTAATGTAAGCTTTTAGCCGATGTTGTATCCTCTACATACAATGCGAAATGTAAATATGTGCAATAGTAGAATAGAAGCACAAATTAGCATTGCACTGTGATGGACAAAAACATTTTTCTCATTCTGAATTTTTTTCCCTCAACCTCTGATGCCTGAAACCCCACGAGGAGATGCACTGGGGTACCAGTGAAGCTCAACACAACATGCAACTAAATGTGAAGTTAAAAATTGGGGCTGTCTAATATTTAGAAAGTAGTTATGTCACAAACTTAACCTAAGTTCATAAATCTGCAACTGAACATGACAGGAAGAAGAAAGACCAGAGAAGCATTGGAAAACTTGAAGCTTCTCCACGTTTGGCAGATTTTCTCTGTTGTCACTGGTTCACAAGATGTTTCCTCACCTCAACACTTTCATAGACTTCATCGTAAGTTCTGGAGTCTGTCGAGGCACTGCTGGAGGAAGCAGCCGTGGTAGTGGCCCACCTGATAGGAAAAAGAGGCAGAGACAGATGTATTTCAGGATAAAAGCTATAATAAGAGACAGAAAACTCTAGATAAACACACACAGAAACACACAAACAGATACTGTAGGAAGTGACTCACAGGAAGGAGTGTCTGGCAGCGTGCCGTATGTCTGTGAGTGTGTCCACATCGATGTAATCGTAGTGCAGCTCTTCAGGCAAAGTGACGTTCCCGGTCTCTGCAAACAACACACCAAGCCAGCGGCCAAGATCCTCCGAGCAGCTGGCCTGATGGAAAGAGACATACAAAGCTGCTTGGTTTCCAGAAAAATGAAGGTGTGTTTCCCCTGTGCACATGTCAACGTCATCAAAAACAATCTGAATTCCATCATACCTCTAAAGCTGCCAGTTCGTTGCCTCCCTGCAGGATGCGGAAGGAGAAGGGATGTTTGGGGCCGGGGCCACCTGGCACCACCTCTGCCCCTTTGAGTGGCACCACAATGACTGGCGGCCGCTGGTCTCCAGGGTCCTTCTGCAGGTACAGGCTTCCTTCTCGCACCACACACCAACGCTCCTTCCAAGAGCCGCTCAGACACACACTGAGGTAGCCTATAGAGAACGAGAGGGAGAGAATGTGAAAGTGATGACAAAACAAAAAGACGGAAAGTATGTTTAGTGACTAGAATCAGTTTATATTCAAGTCATTTGGTCAAAAATGGCAGCTAAGATAACTTCTTTAATTTTTATTTTGACTTTGAATGTCCTCTTATGTAGCTCATACATTACATGAAAATACTTTGGACAACAACTGTATCTATTGTGTCTATTTCATGGATCTCCAGTAGAATTTAAAGGACCAGTGTGTGGGATTTAGTGGCATCTAGTGGTGATGTTGCAGATTGCAAGTGAATACCCTGCGTAGACACAAAGGGATCATTCTAAGCTAACAAAAACACAACGATTCAGCGTTGTTGAACACAACAATAGTTTCAGGTGATTATAGACTGATGAAAACATTATTATGAATATTATCTTCAATTTCTGCTAATAGATCCACCTAAATCATGCACACTGGTCCTTTAAAATAAAGTTCCAATTGTATGAATACACAGTGCATGAAGCTGTGTTATTTATTTGAAGATTGTAAATAAAACATTATTTATTGAATACAATTTTGGTCTACCTTAAAAATATTTCATCTTTTTTTATATTCATAATGATAATATATCTCTTTTTTTTACTCTTTACTGTAATTGTTTCACATTTTGACATTTGAATGGTGATTTTTTTTTAATTTTTATTGTTGGTTTTATGATGTACAATACAATTCTTAATTATGAAACATAGACTAATTGTACAGCATGATATAAGTTGGTCATATGGTTATAAGATTTAGCCTACTTGGCTTTTCTTAAAGGCATCCACTCGTACTTATCCTTTACTTTTAATTAGTCTATTACTCAGCCAAACACCCACCAACTCATCAACCAGCCAATCAACCAAAGAGCTACTCTAATAGGTTGTGTCCTCACCACAGCGTGGGTTGTCATGATTACCAGAAGATGAGGGAGGCTCTCCCGGTAAAGGCGGTTTCCGTTTGGAGAAAGTGATGATCCGATTGATTTTCTTCCCTGCTGCTCGGCTCATCGACCCGGTCAGCTCTGAGAACGCTCCGCGCTTCCCCCGGCCTGAAATCAAACACACCTTTGTCAGACTGCGCTTGAGCCAGAAATGTGGTCATAGAGTTAAGGAGCACTTAATATACAGCAGCTGAAAGCAGAACCCTCATCACTGAAGGATCTTACCGTATTTGTGTTACATCAGCAGTGTCAATAATACTTTCTAATTCAAAAATCACATATTTCATCAATTACATTAAAGTAAAAACGTGTAATGAGAACTGGACGAGAATATATTCTTGTAAAACAACTCATTTTCTACCAAGTCAGGACTAACTGTACTTCTAGACATTTTCACATATTGTGTTTCAGAGATGTCTTTTATTTATTCAGCCAAACCCTACAGTGTGTTTGCGTGTTCGCGTCAAATGTACCAGGTGCTGCAGCGCTCTGCCCAGCTTACTTCCTATGATGTCAGTGGGACACAATCGCAGGAAGAGGACAGGAAGGATGTCATATCTGCTCTGTGCCTCACTTCCTGTCTCTCCCTCTCTCTCATGTCTCTTTAGGTTCAGAGGCCTTCGCACAGTAAACAGGTTGTAGTATTACTGAAACAATATGACTGTGTTTGACCTATATTCTGACCCAACATCATGGATCCGCTGGTTTATCCTTCCTGATTTTGTGGGTAGATAAACAATAATAGTGCCTGTGCTTTTGATCACACACTTGAAATGGTGTGTGTGTGTGTGTGTGTGTGTGTGTGTGTGTGTATACATGCCTTTCTATGTTTGTGTTGACTAATTTTAGTTCAAAAGCATCATAGCGGGGACATTTCTGCATTGTGAGGACATTTTGGCTGTCAAATGGTTTACAATATAATTAAATTTAGATTACAGTTAAGGAAGGGGATTAAGTTGTGATGGTAAAGGTCAGGGGCTAGGGAATGCGTTAACAACAACTGTCCACACAATTACAAAAAGACTAGCGTGTGTGTGTGTGTTTGCATGGGTGTTTGTACTTGTGGGGACTTGTGTTCGAGACCTGAGAGTGAGGACCTTTTTGGAGAGTGAGGACATTTAGCTAGTGTAACTCAATACAGTTCAACAGCACCACAAACTCCGGTTTCAAAAACCATCAGAATCAATGCAGCTGAACCATGCATTCTTCTTCCTTGTCAAAACCTGGTCTCCACACAATCCAAAATACAACTCGAGACATTTGGGTATCTTATGCTAGTATGAATTAATTTAGCCTCAAGCAAAGATGAGGGGCAGGCTATAAAATACTGTTCGGCTGACTTCTTTCTAAGTCAACACCCCCAGATTCCTTTCATTTTCAAACTTATGGTCTTCAGCTCCAACCGACGTTTATTGTTATTTATCAGGTTTCACACAGCTCCCTCTGGAGTCACAAAAGACTTTATACAACGTTTTCACCTACACAGTAATATTGCCAGCTAGTGTCAGTTATGGTCAACTCACTTTTCAAACACATTTTTTTTAAATATGCATTTTAATAATGCTTTTAAATTTTAAAAAGAAACTGAAGCTTTATTTATGTGTTAAAGACAGGAAAATGAAAAAAGTTTCATTTTATATTCCTGTGTCCCAGTGTTAATTGATACATGCTAAATATGTGTATAAAATAAATAATATATAAATAACAAATAAATAAAATACATTTTGAACATTTTGATTTAGATTTGTGCTGACTAGCTAACCCTGCCCATCATATAAAACTACACTTGACTGTTAGTTTGTGTCAGAGGTGTGTGTTTGGATTTCCAAAGAATGGGGTTGAGGTCTTCACCCTCCTCCTCCTCCTCCTCCTCCTCCTCCTCCTGATCTAACAAGGTGGGTGAGGGAGGTGTAGGTGAATCTCTTGCAGAGCTACGCAGGCCTTTGGGCGGCCCAAACAAATCTGAAGGATTTAATTTAAATCTCTTTCCAAACCCCACTCACATATTGGTGTTTCACTCAGAAATACTTCACAAAGATCATAAAGGTGCTTACACCAAGATTCAGTTGCAAAGAATCATACAAACACCCAAACATAATATTATAATATAACCCAAATATGACTACTGACTTAATCAACAATATAATGTTGTACGTCTTAAGTGATAATCACTGATACTGTACATGTAAGAGCTGTGAGTTGTATCCAAAGTAAAACAAAGAGCATTACAACCAAATCAATAGAGGCTTATTAACGTAAACCTACTGAGTGAGTCAGTGGTGTCCCGTCCTGGTACATGTGCAGTAGACTGATTGTCTGCTGTTGGCCCGCTGTCTGAGTCTGATGCCTGCCGCTCAGACTGCAGCACCTGGCAAAGAAAAAGTAGAGACCATTATTACTCCGGCTTCCCATAAAATATGAGGAGAGGAGACACATTCATCTGTCCTGTTTTATTCTGTCCTTTAACCGAGCAAAATCATGTCAAGAAAAATGACACAGAAGCTGCCTTGGTCTACAGATTATATACTTTTAAAACTAGTCTGCCAACATAGGGTGTAACTGCCATGTCACCGTGCATTCAGCTCTGTGGCTCTGCAGCTGTGTGCCAAGACCTTGTTGAGGGTATGAAGCTCTTTGAACACTAGCCAGCTCAGCAACCGCAATAATGTCACCTCACTCACTGCTTGTAAACTAGAAGCCAAAGGAACAGTTGTGTCATGTGTGGGCTGAAAGAAATGATGTCAGCAACGTTAGAATTTAAAAACTAGGATATACAGTAGATTCAGAGTGAAGTGCACCTCAAGACATGAAGATGTAGACATTACAGTAAAGTTAAACTCAGACATAGGGAGAGGCAACTGTTTAACTGGCACAAAGAGCCCCGATTTAAACAGAAAATTCAAGAAATTCATGACTGCTTTATGGGCAAATCCTATAACTCCTATGACTCAAAGACATATGCAAAAACACAAACCTTGTCAAGCTCCAACTTCCTCTGTATAATGGGAGAAGTGGATCCATCTGGTCCTTCAGTCTTGCTACATTGGCTGCCAACATCTTGCACCACCTGGACCCAGAAAAGGAAAACCTTCACTTCCTGACACAGCCATGTGTTCCCCCACTCTTGTCTGTCCCAGCATATAGTGAATAAATGTACCTTGAGCCACCGCTGGGCCTGCTCTTTGCTCTGAACAGCCAGGACTAGGGCTTCGCCTCCAGGCAAAGAGAAACGCAGCTCATGTCTCTTTTTCTTGCCCTCCTTAGGGACATAGATGACGTTGCACAGATTCAGGGGGAGCTCTGTGTGGGGAGTGCTCTCTTTGATGCTCTTATAACACTGGAAAATAGAGACAGTGAGATTGAGGTATAGTTACATAACCACGAGTGGGTACTTTGATACTGTATATCATTTTGATGCAATTACACTTTGGTACTAGTGAGTGCAATCATTCGAAAGGTTGCCATACTAGAAGAAAAAAAACTTTTTACCTGACATAAATGAAAGCTACGTCATTATAACCACTAGAGTAACTTTGATGGAGCATTTGTAACATTTACACTTAACATGTAAAAGCCCAAATCCAACACCCCATTCCTCCTGACAGTGTGGTTAGGTATAGCTTACAATTGAAAACTAAAACAGGTCTATGATTACTCTTGTGATACTAGTACAAGGTATTTAAAAAATAGGAATTTCCTCTCATTCATTGCAATCATTTTGCAATATGTACAGTATATATGTATTTGATGTATATTAGTACTGTTTGTGTCTGAAGAAGATTGATTGAAATGTTCCATAGCAACAGTAAATAACAAGCACTGTGGAAGTGAAGAACGTGATGTCTCCTGATTGGTCCAACACCTGTTTTTTTGGATGTTTGCTCTTTTGTCTCCGACATTTGACACTACATATTACTGGAAATACATCGAAGCCTCTGCTTGTAGTTCTATCATATCATAAATAGCTTTATCTATTTACCTGCAGTTTACTGTCTCGCACGACGACCAGCTGTTTCGTCCATTGGCCAAAGCGTTTCTTTCGCAGCAGGAAGGCGCAGATGCGGCAGTCTCTAACTGGTCCATCTGAGCTTTCCTCATTTGTCCATCTCTGAGGTTGGTCCCGCCCCTTTGCCTCCTCATCCTCTTCCTCGTAAGACTCATAGGAACTGCTCAGCGCATCTGAGTCATTGTCTGACCACCAAAAGTAAAATGCATGATTAATTCACCAAACATCCACAGACAGTTTGTGATTGAGTTCACTCATGGAATCCACCTACTAGAACATGCGTGTGTTTACGGTTGTAAAGTTGAATTGCTACTATGAGTAAGTGTGAGACAGAGTAGACTCACAGGAGTTTTTGGGAGGACCGTTGATCCTGGTGGTGGGGTAGTTATTGTCTGCATCTTCATAGTAAGCGTCCTCCACTGAGTTCATGGAAGCTACAGGAGAGAAGAGTCGAGATGAGATTTAAAGAGAAATGAGTTTGCAGATCTGTGATTTTGAGTGTGTGTTTGTGTGTGTACAGTGACTGACTGTGGATATTGGTGGTAAAGTACTGAGGGGTGGATCCGGGATCCAGAGGAACAGCCTCTTCATAGTAGTCATCAGGAAGGGGGGTGGTTGGCAGAGGAGGGGGCGTGTCGGTAGGTGTCTGAAGGTTAAACCATAACTTTAGTTACAAGGACAATAAAGGCAGGTGGACAGTCAGTTAAATACTGCAGGTGACTCACAGATTTATTGGGATGAGTCTTCTCCTCTTCCTCTTTGTGCTCTTTCTGCTCCACTGGAGATGCACTGAGCATGTGCAAGTCACAGTCTGGTGGGACGACAAAGGATTCATGTTATCAGACGTGTAACTGTGCTTTAAATAAAAGCAGCATTTTTCTGTCGGACAAGAATGACCTATCATAACCTCCAACCAGTTGTGTGAATGTACATGAAAAAGAGGCTGAGTAATTTAACAAACTTTTGCTAGGCTTCACAGAATGAGCAGGCCCATTTCACTATAGCATGGCCAACAGTTAAATATACAGTATCTTATAACAGATGTTTATTAGCTCATTATCTACATCTCGTGGTATGATAATTGCAAATATACAATAATGATCATTTCCACATAAGACTTCATAACACTGAACAGTTTTAGGGTGAACTCACCAAAATCCTCAAACAGAGACTCTACAAAGCTTGTGCCGTTGCCATAGAGACAGCTGTTCATGTAGACGTCTGATCCATTGACTGTGGAAAAGATAGATTAGGGATTAGAAATAGGATCAGAGTTAGAGCGAGGATTGTGGTCTATGCTGAGGCGAGGAGAATCAGGATTACCAGACGCAGCGAACAGGCTCTAGGTGAGTATCAGTACTGAGCTATCTGCATTTTTAAACCTATCAGACAACAAGGGCGTGCAGCTTGTAAATATTCAATGCCAAAAGCCATAAAATACATGTGAAAGTTTGCTAAACCTCCCAGACTTTGTGGAAGTTTTGGCAGAAATCAATCCCTCAAGTTTTTTTTCAGTAAAAGCTCAACTGATGTAAAAATCTGTAGAGTAGTAAGGGAAAGGCAGCGTGGACCCATTCTGACGTTTGTTTTAAACCATCGGGATGTCTTTTCTCCTTTCTTTGACCTCCTCTCATTATCCTCTTTAAACTTAACATTTCATTATCCTCTTACATCAATCCTTTTATCCTCTCCAACACCCTGCATTCTCAGAGATAAACCGGGATCTTACTGTAAACACCTGAGTAAGATCTCATGTCATGGAGACTGCATTTGTTGCATGTCTCCAAACTACAATCACTGTCCCGTATCTTATGCATTGTTGTGCAGTTGCAGTCTGGTTAGCTAATAACAGGAAGGTTGCGCCATCGCGAAAAGACATGGGCCACATAAAAAAAGAAATGCTCCATTTGTGTCTAAATAAACACTGTTATAGCGACTTTGAACAAATTCCTCAACTGAAATGCTTCGGCTGAACTGCTGCCAGTCTCAAACTGGATTAATGCGAAGCAGGATGCAGATGAAACACCACAAGCATGCTCAGTCAAGTTCCCCTGGATAAATGAAAATCACCAATCTTATTTATAGTCCTGCCTCTAATTTATATTTCCCTGTATGTAATAAGATTTTTAACCTTTGTTCGTGTTTTCTTCCTGTTAAAAGAGATACTGTGCCTTTGATGTGTCGACTCTACAGCGGCTTGACATTAACTGCCTGTAACTTACTGATGTGAGGAGACTCAGAGAGAATTAACAATAACAATGAGTTTGATAAAAGTAATTTAATGTTTTGGGTCCAGTGCAGTTGACCAATGTTTTTGGAAGCTATGCTAACTGTAAAAACATCAGCAGGAACCCAACTGGCACAAAACTGTGTGTATTATGGAAACAAAAAAAAAAAAGGTAATAATGATGATGATGTTGTACCTGACAGCTGCAGTGAGTCCAGGATGTTGCGTATGGAGGCCATCTTTTCAGCGGTTGCAGGACTGACCGTCTCGTGGTCGAGCATCTTCAGCAGAGAACCCAACTCATTTACAAGTCGCTCCATCACCACTGGAAACCACACAAAACACAAGCAAACATAAGATTTGGGTTTGTGGAACTATTTTAAAATACTCTTTGGTATCAAGCACCATCAGGTCAGTATGGGAAAGCACACAGCGAAGACACTTAGCATGCCTAAAATGCGTACGCTATTACACCGAGTGCATCAAATATCAATTTAACGCATGTATGCAAAGGCCACGCAGAGCAAAACTGGCAGTTAAAGAGGGGCATGAAGTCAGTTTGTAACTCAGTCCACCGCCTGTTGCAACAGCTGAGAGGGAGGAGATATTTAGCATCCGAACATATCGGCCTATTCATTGTTTCCGCCTCCGAGTCAGCCTTTTTGTGTGCTGTGAGTTTTCTGTGTCTTTGTCTCGGCACCACCACAGATCAAATCCTACTTTGAGTTATATTGAGGATATTTTGAACTTTCTTTGAAAAAATAATTGTTTTCATGTTTAACTCTGACATCCTGTACGTCTGTGTGTGTGTGTGTGTGTGTGTGTGCGTCTCTGTGTGTGTTTTGTTGACCTTGACATTGTTCCAAACAGCCTGACACACTCTCACACATCCTGCCAGCTCAGAGCCGACAGAGAGGAGGGGTGGGGGAGTCAGAGAGAAAAGAAGGTGAGGAGGAGGAGGAGGAGGAGGAGAGGGTCAGTACGCTTCCTTCCATAAAGGAAATGGAGCCAAAGTAAAGAAGGAAATCTGTAGTTCCAATAGAGATAGGAGGATGTGGTTACCAAACTGCCCTTGGTCCATTTAAGTGCTCACTCATTCATAACAGAAGTTTGAGAGTTGTTTGGCGGTGTCTGAGCTTTTCTCCTGTGGTGCAGTAGTGTCATTGACTGATATTGACCTTTAAACTACTGATATGATAAATTATTATTCATGCCGGTGAATAGGTGGAGTGGATCAAATTAATAGCCCTAAAATAACCTAAAATAACTTCATTTCAGTTTGGCTTCCTGTGGAAAGTTTTATTGTCCCATGACATGACATGGGTAGCTTTTCCAACTCTTCCATCATTTTAGGCTTTAAAATTGTCAAATTTACGATGTCATTTCCCCCAAAATACAAAAAAGTTGACAGGGAGTTCAAGGACAGGAAGTTGCTGGAACCTACAAATGTGTCACAGAGTTGAAACACTGTGCTGTCCATTGAGAAAGTTATCCACTTCCTTTATAAATCTTCTCCAGGAATCATTTGGGGAGAAAAAAATCACTTGTGCTTCATTTTTACTTTCAGTTGGAAGAATTATTTTATATATGTCATGTTTTGTGAGGAAAGAACTGATACAAAAGGTGAAGTTTAAAAACAATTAAAACTCTCTCATACAGAGCGAAGACAGAGACAGTGAGAGAAAAGCCCTCACTCTCCCATAAGCCTCTTCCGCCGCCCTCCCGGTCTGACAATACTCTATTGTCTCCACGAGGGCCAAAATTAGACGACCACAATGGTCCGCAAGACCAGAGCAAACAATACAATGTCAGAAACTCCAACGAAAAAACAAAACAGGAACTAACACACACACACACACACACACACACACACACACACACACACACACACACACACACACACACACACACACACAGCTTGCAAGGGGCGTGATGCGACACAGCTGCATCGTCTCGATCCACGGGCAATCAGGGTTAAAGGATATATCTCCAGCAGCTGTGTGTGTGTGTGTGTGTGTGTGTGTGTGTGTGTGTATGAGCGCACCATTTCTCAGCCAGCAGCTGTGGTTTCCTGTCTTAGCTGTCGACAGAAGCTCCTCTCCACTCCTTCCTGATCTCGACTCTCCCCTTCATCCACCTCTTCCTCCCACTTTCCCCTCTCTCTCTCTCTCTTTTTTCCATCCCTCTCTCCATCCCGCTGTTTCTCCTTCTGTCCTAACATCCTCTGTTGTCCTAAACTCCCCTTCCATCTCTTGTTCACACTTTTCCCTCCTAATGTTTTGTCACTATCCTCAGTTTATTCACCATCTTTTAAAAGGTTTCTCAGCTGATTGCAGCTCAAGTCACAGATCTGTTGTACCTCGTCACCTCTCATTTCTCGAGCTAAAAAAAGACAACAAAGATTAGGTGCAGTCGATCAGCGTAAACAAAGCCGGTAATAAGCTGGTGGAGTTGGGCCTTTGGTCTATTTTCTGTTACTTGAAGTCTAACTTTACACAGTCAAGGCCATCAGTGCATTTACCGTCTCTCTCTCTTTCTCTCTCTCATTCTCTTGGGGGACCGGAGGGTTCAGAGGCTGAGAATCAGCTGTTCTGGAGGCTTGTGGTCGGTCTCACCCACAGAGGGATCTTTGTAACCCCCCATTCCACACACAGACACGCATGCACACACACGCATGCATGCACACACACACACACACACACACACACACACACACACACACACACACACACACACACACACACACACACACAAACACATGGCACAAATTTCCTCTTCAAATCCATTTTTTTCTCTCTGATGGACACAGACATTCGCTTACACACTGAAACTATTAATTTGTACTTACTCAGTACAAAACATACAGTCCACAAGAGTATTTTATAAAAATGTATTGTGTGTGTGTGTGTGTTTTTACATGCATTTTTGTGTGTTTCCGCAGACAGGCTTCCTGAAGAAGGTCAGTCATGAGACCGGAGCCATGCGACTCTCATTTGAACTGATTTAGCGTGTTTGGTTGCAGCTCAGAACAAAACAACTACTGCTCAGCGCATCTGCTGTTTATCTCACCACATAATGCTGCTTATGAGCAGCAGGGTGACGGGGAAAAGATACGTTACTCCTCCTAATCTGAGGCTTTCACTTCCATCCATTACACATCTTACCCATCAGTCACACCAATCCAAGACTCACCTCCTCCTTGACTTGCCTCTCCCATCCAAACTATGCCTCTTAGTTACAAACATATCAGAACTAAGGAGAAATATACAAGTGCATTGGGTTGACTCGCTTGTTGTCTCCATGAATTGTGATGGCTGAGGCCTGAGGCCCGCTTAAGATGTACTTTTCATGCCTTTTTCATGTTAAGAGAATTGTGAAAAAGTGTATGAAACTGCTATTTTGCACTATAGCATGCATCCTCTTCCTGCCTCCCCCACACTCCCCTCCCATAGGCTGAGGTCCCTCCAGATCCCACATTTCTCCCCTCCACTCCTTCATTTCTCTCCCGCCCTCCTCCCTCTCTGATCTTTTCTTTTTAACTCCTTTTCCTCGTCTCGCCTCTCCAGACACCCATCCTCTTCAGACAGAGGTCAGAGTTCACGTGTTGGCGGCCCCAGCAGCTCCCTCTAAGACAAAAGTCTGCTTCAGAGATCCAGCATCCCCCTAATTCATATTTTCGTGAAAACAGTGGATGGTGTCACTGCTCGCCCGGGGTTAGCATTCAGTCAGACACTTTAAAAAGTCCCCTCAAAACAAGCAGCCTGGCAAGAGCTTTAAAAAGAAACAGCTGGGGAAAGAAGTCGTGGAATTTTCTATTTTTCACATTCTTTCAGTATCTTATCACTTTCCTCAGACAGTAAATGGTGAGGAGACACAGGAAACAGAGAGGCATGACACTGGCTCACACACTGTGGCACAACATGAGTTTAAGTTCAAACTGTTCAGACTGCTGTGGTTCTGTGGTTTCACCAGGTAAGCAGCCACAGGTGAGGAGCCATTGAGCCACTATAGAGACCATGGGACGGACAGAGAACAATGAGATGTATGTAGAGAATCCCCTTCCTTCCAGTTGAAGGAAAAATTTGACATATTGCTTTCTTATCGAGAGTCAGATGAAAAGATTGATACCACTCATGTCTGTCTGCTAAATACTCCAGCAGCTGGCTAACTTAGCTTAGCACAAACACTTGAAACGGGGGAAACAGTTAGTACACATAACTACACTTCTAAAACTCACTAATCAACATGTTGTATCTCCTTTGTTTAATTCATACAAAAATCTAAAAAAGTCTAAATATGACAAATCATGATAATTAGGACAATGCTAGCTGTTTATCTCTGCTTCCAGTCTTTATGCTAAGCTAAGCGCCATCTTGCAGTAGCTTATTGTATTATCATTGTAACACTCTGCAATAAAGCATGTCATAATTTTCCCTTCAAACCAACATTAAAAGATGTTTTTGACATTAGCCTTAAATCAAATGGGTCAAAGGTCATGTCACGTATCGCTCAAAAAACTCTGTAGCTCTGTGAATCTTTTAGACAACAGTTTGACTATTTGGGGAAATGCACATATTTGCTGTCTTGCCGAGAGTTGAAACCCCTCTCGTGTCTGTGCTGTAAATTTGAAGCTGGAGCGAGAAGACTGTTTAGTTAGCTTAGCATAAAGACTGGAGTCAGGTAAATAGCTAGCCTGGCTCTGTCCAGCTCAGTAAAATAAACCTGCCTTCCAACACCTCTAATTAAACCAAAATATCTTGTTGTTTCATTTGTACAAAAAAAACAGAGTTTAAAAACAACCAGTTGTGGTTTTACATCAGGTTATGTGCTGGATTATTATGTGCTGGACTTAATTTTAAGTGGTATGTCATTTATATGATGAGGTCTTACAAAAGCTGAAATTGATCATTTTTCTTTTGATTGATTAATTGTGCACTGAACCAATTATAAAAGCACTAATTTAACTTTGTTACTGTAAGCTGTCATTATCATCTCTCTCTCCCACACATGCCTACACACAAACACTATTATACTAGGGTTGTTTTTTGTGATGGTGTTTCCTGGGAGCTGGACAAAACACGACACAGTGTTTTTCCTGTTTGGTAGAAGAGTGTTATCACCACATCAGCGTAGCTCCTTCCTACAACACGACAACAGGCATGACATGTACGGACCCGCTGCTTTGGATGTCTGCAGTAGATCAACAGTAACAGCTGAATATGACTTTTAACTATGTGACAGAAACTAAAACAGTGGAAATGTATATGTTAACGGAGGCAAAGTTATTTTAATGTGTGAAATATCACTTAAAATTGGAGAGAAGGGGGGTGGGTGGGAGTCACTGGTAGAAGAGGAGAAGGAAAAGGGAAGAGGAAATGAAAGGGAACCATGGTCGAGGTCAAGGCTTGTGACAGTTGTTAAACACAGAGTAATTATTATCAACTGTATCAATTGTTTAAATACAGGTATAGTTCAACAGAGGAATTTTTTTTCAAACTTCCACTGAAGCCTGTAGGAAAAACTTGCCCTTGTTCTATCTCTGTCATATCGAAAACCATTTTATAACTTTAATTCCATTACATTTCTGCAATTCGTTGCAGCAGTTGTGATACTGGCCCTCCATTATCAATTACTTTTTTTTTCACAATGAGCATATTTTCTTTTAGAGTGAACAGCTGCACAAGTGTTTGGCCACAAAACCCTTTGGTTATACTGTATGAGCTGCTTGTGTTTCATAGGCCTGTTTTGCATTGACATTTTTAACATGTGTGATTAATTGTCACACTGTCATTGTTTACTGAGACACTTGAATAAAGCAGCCATCGTTAAGGTTATTACTAACACCTGTGATTTTCCTGCTATGAAAAGAAAACGCCTGTTGCCAATCCCTGGTAATGAGTAGATGCTCTAACAGGACACTCACAGTGCAGTCATTTAGTGGTAAGCACTTAAAAAATCCAGTTAGTGTAATAAATATTATTATCTTTATCACCATCAACATCATGGCATTATTATAATAATTGTTGTTAGCTGTATGAGAGATGTCCCCACTACTGTTCATTAAAATAGTGTGGAGGAGATCTTGGGCTGCATTTATACTCCGACTTAGAACAGTGTCAGCAGTTTTAACAGAGATTTGTTTCTAATATTAGCACGAGCTGTTTCTTTTACCTCCATTTATCCTTCTATTTAAAGGACTTGACATCATTTTTGCGGAAATTCATTCCATGCCTAAATAATTGGCTCATTAGACCAATTAACTGCAGGCAACGTGATTGGCTGTTTTAATGAAGCATGAATGAATGTTTTCCCTCTAATTCCGTTTCATTGTTTCTTTCAACATAATCACATGTGATCCTCTGTTTGCCACTGCTTCATCACCTGGTGTCACATTCAATGCAGCTTCCTGTTTCCAATAAGTTGCCTGAAGGCGACGGAACAGAGCGTCCATTCAGCTGCTGCTGCCGCTGCTGCCGCTGCTTCTCTTCCAGCGGCGCCGCTTCCAACAGGGCACTTCTCTGTTGGTATCAGATTGCATCACTCTACCTGAGCGAGGATACCTCCTCCTCCATCCACTCACAGCGCGCCAACCGGCGTGAAGGTGTATGACATCATTCTCCCGTTACTCCAGCAGTCTACCGGGAGTTTACCATGTTCAGATAAACTGAGTGATGGACCTTCCCTTCACATTTCCTTCCTTTGTCATTTTTACTGATAAGTCAAATAAAACAAAAAATACAGTATCTCTTTTGTTTTAAATGTTACTGTGTCGCCTTTGTTGTTGTGAGTTTGAAGTGGCAACAACAGTGATGAATATTTAGTGCATTTAATCCTGTCTTTTGTGAAGCGCTTTTGTGACCATATCCATTAGGCTTCTTCTCAAAGTTACTACACGCTTACTGTAGTTCTTTGTCGTGAATACACATGAACATATGTGATAAAGAGAGACTGTTACTCACCACTCTGGCGTTTGGTGTCCATGTCAGATGTGCTACAGCGGCTCACCCTGAGTATTTCCAGTAATAATCCTTTAGAAGTGTCATTTAAAAGTTACGGTTGTTCACATGTGAGACGTGTCCGCCACAGGCACAGCGGAGCTCTGTGAGCCTCTGAGCCGACAACTGAGTCAGAGTGGCCGCTACAGTTTATAGTTTGACTCGGCAGCCGCTGCTTCATCTCCCAGGGCTCCACTGGGTCCTAGCGCCAGTCATCACTATTTTACTAAATACTTGGTTCACCACACATTTTCGTGCTATGACTCGTAAAGAGACACATGTTGAGGCCACATTGGTCCCATTTGAGGAGATGTAACCCCAATATGTTGTTTGTTTGTGTTTCCATGACATTTCTGCCAGTGGTGGAATAAACATGAGGTACTTCAGAGTATTTCTATTTCATGCAACTTTACAGGGGTGGGGAAATATTATACTTTTTACTCCACTACACTTGTTTGACAGCTTTATTTACTATTACAAATTAAAATTTTACATGTAAAACATATGAACTCATAAAAATTGCATGTATTGTTATAGATATACAACCCAACAGCATATACAGAAATATAAATTATCTCCACCTGGTCCAACAACAGTAAAATCACACCTAAAACAATGATGTGGTAATAATGATGAAATGATTATATAATAATATAATTTTTCTACACTGTATACTTTTAATTTTGAGTCCTTTGCTAATGTTACGTAGCCTACTATTACTAACATTTTGAATGCAATACATTTTCTTGTAATGGAGCTTTTAGCATTGCTACTTTTATTCAAACACACTTCTTCCACCATGATGACTGTCGACAGTTATTCCAGGTGTTGATGTATTTTGGGTATAAAGTCTATGACAGTGGTTCCTGACCCAAGGGTCGGGGACCCCACCAGGGGTTGAATGATTAACAGAAGAGTAAAACATATCTCTGCGCCACAAAATCATGTTTCATCCAGACTTTATATTGTTGCCATTTTTTATGTGAGTTACTGGATTATTTTTCCTCCATAGGACTAGAAAAATATCACTTTTTGGTTGAACTGAACTTAAAGGGCTCATACGCCATAAAGGTAACAGTAACAAACTATCACGAGATAATTCATTAATTTATTTCTAGTGAACTACTGCAAATTACATCACATTACAAATAACAACAAAATCAAATACTTCTGGATATTCTTGGGATTTGGACTTGAATCCTTGTAAACAGCCCACTGACCCATAAACCCAAAAGTCTGAGACAAATACGCCTGTCCACCATTCAAACCATCATCATGTACATTCATGAAAACTAATAAATAACAAGGAGAATCAATAATAAAAAATAGTGGCATTTAAATCATTTATTTAGAAGTTGTAGTGACAGACACGGGATATTAAATTATAAATGTTAGTCCAGTAATTCAAAAATGAGTTAGTTAAATGTGATTGTTTCAGACCTGTAAACACAAACACACACACACACACACACACACACTCCACATGGTTTCAGTTCCTGCAGTAGAGAGCGAGCACCACTCTTCCATCTATTACGCTCAGTTACAACACTCCTGCACCTTCTGTGTCTATTAAATCCATCTCAGCTCAGGCAGGATCTCTCACACCTGTTTCATCACAAACACAAATCCTTTCTTCACACTTTCCTTTTGTGAGACTCCTCAAATCTTTCTTCAGTTTCCTTTGTGAGTGTTTCCATTTGCATCTTTCTTTGTTTATCCCCTTCGCACATTCCTTCCCTTGTTCCTTCCTTTTCTCCATCCTTCCCTTCTTCCTTCACCTCTTCCTATTTCATTCCCTCACTTCACCATTGTTTTCTTCTTCTCTATTCAAAGGGCTTCCATTGAAATCTTGTATTAGTCATTTTCAAATACACACACACACACACACACACACACACACACACACACACACACACACATACTTTTCTGTCTGATTTCATCGTAATCCAGCAGATGAAATTCTGAGCTGCTTCATGAGAGCATCTGCAAGTATGAACTTTTTTTTTAAATAAAATAAGCGAAAGACAAATATCTTATTTTAAAGAGTGTATAGTACTAAAACCTGATTTCTAAACCTAACACGTCTCTGAGCTCACAGTCATGACACAGGTCATTCACATTAAACCTTACAACCACATCACGTTTCAATAAAACCACTTCAGTGAACTGTACAGTCTGTTCATGTCATAGAAATCAACTCTAAACCATATGGCTTCAAATATCAAAATCAAACACATGCCAGCAATTAAAAAAAAGAAGAAAACCTTTGGTTTTCAGTATTAGCACATTATAAAAACACCATGTGTACATCATGCTCAGTGACCTTCACACTATGCTGGTCTACCTGTCTTGTCAGCTTATGAGCCACAGATGATAGTGTTTTGGTGTTTGTGACTTATACTGGATCCTTTTAGCCTTCAACAACATGCCAGTCTGTCTTCAAGCAAGCCCATTTCCCAAACTGCCTCCCTCACTTTATGCAGCTTGGCTCCGAGTGGCAGACCAGATGCTCATGTAAACACACCGCCACCTGCTGGTAGTAGCAGGCAACTCCTCCCTCTACTCCTCAACTTCTCTGTCTGTTTCAGCCCCTGTGTGACTTATCTGCTGTGTCTGGAAGTCTTCACTCTCTCCTTCCTCTAATTTACCCATTTTGGCCAGTACTGCTGAAGAGCTCCAAGCACACACCGGTTTAAGGTTGCCAAGAGCAGGAGGCCTGTGGTGGGTCCAACAGTTCTGCTCTCGCCACCTCAAGGGAAGAGAGACTTTTTCCATTTCAGCCAGTTCCTCTTCCACTGAGAGGAAAAAGTCAGTCTGGGGTCAGTGGGCCTTTCTGGAGACTACTTTTCAAAGCACACACTTGGCAGTAGACCTGCACCGGGTCAGACTGTCCTCGTCGTGACGCCATTCTCTCAAAAGAGTCGGACCTGTTTCTTAAGTTCGTTCTTTTTCCACTGAGCAAGACGGTCGAAGGCAGACATGGACATGCCAAAGACTCTGTAGAACTCCTCTGGTGAGAGGTGACGCTGTGAGGAGAGAAGAGCAAGTCAAAACATGTTTTCTTTTTATTTTCATACAGCTTAGAGGAAAAAAAAAACATTGGCAGGGAACATTCGACCATTCTTGGTTACCCTCCTTCTTTTCTTCACTTCTTTAGCGCCTTTGAACGGTCAGAAAGTTCTCTGTGTACCACTTTTGTATTGTGGGCTAGACTGAACATCACAGCCTACGGGGGCTACAAGAACCATAAGGCTTTTAGTCGTATCTGTGTTGTCATTAAATCCCAAGTGTCTTGATGTGTTGAGGAACAGCCGTGACTGCAGTAGATTTAATACAAGAGTCAGGTTGTGTTAGCAGTTTACCTCCAGCCTGGCTCGGTCCACGTCGCCAGGGAGACGCTGCTGCCCTCTGACGGACACCACTAGGGCTTCATATGGGTAGATCTAACAAAGAGAGACACAGTATTACTGATAACTGTCTGTCTGTCTCCGGCAATATTAACATTTACAACCGGATCTCCACAGCGTGGTTATAAAGAAACTGTAGATCAAGCTGAGTTCAGATGCTCCTTCAAGGGAACTCTGATGATGTCATTCAAAAAATTTTCTACTGAGGAAGTTTGTTTGCTGAATGTTGTTTAAAACATTATCCAAACGACACAATTAAAATAACCCCAATAAATCCACTCTGGTTTAACTATCTCATCGCCATGAAGACAGACAGATTTTTTGTTTGTGTCACCCACTAATGGCCGAATGCAGTAATGACAACAATGACAGGGGCTAAAAAAAATAGTTCAACTCTCCCCTCTATTGTTACTGTAGATATATAAAAAAGAAATTCCATAAAGGAAGAGAAAAAAAATGTTTTTATGGCTCTTGTTTTTCTTATTCAAAGAATTTCTTATCTCAAGTGATGAAGTTCTAAGATTACATAAAAAGAGCTTTAATGAAAATGAAACTTTAAATGAAATAAATAAAGCAGGACTACACTTTTCTGAAGAAATTGCGGTGGGATTGCTGGCTTTCGGGAAAAGCTGGAGCTAAACACTTTTCTTAAATGAGTCCTACACAATGACGTGTTGAAACACTGCAGTGACGAGATTTCCCTGAGAAACCAAAGAGAGGACTTTTTCTTTTAGACTACAGGCGTCAGATGAACCCTGTGTGTACAATTACCCTTTCCTTTTTTTTTTGTTTTTTTCCCTGTGCTGATAAAATGAGCCAGTCTGCTTCACAAACTTTCACTGGGTCAAGTGGGTGTTACTGAGTGAGATGGATTCACCGTTCAACATGAACCTTAAACAGGAAACACATCATCCTTATCTTTTATCCACTGATTCATTCCCAGCTCAGTCACAGTTCACCGGCTTTGATGGGGGGAGTGGGGGGCGGGGAGGAGGGGGGGTATCTTACCTTGTATTCTGAAAGAAAAGAGAAGAGAAATAAAGCAGTGAGTTATCTGAACTGCAGCATTCACTGACACCTCTATTCCTCTGCTACACACACGCCGAATAACATTGAATAATATGCATCAGGAGGGAAAGTAAATCAGGAGAAAACTAAAAGAATTAGGGTTAAGTAGATTTAAGCTGTACAACAGGCTTACCTCTGATCTGCCAATTAACTGCATTACTGCTGTCATACTGGTAATAATCTGCACCAGCACTTCCAGGCTGCTGGAGAAAAACAAGACCAGTTTAGCAAGACGATGCCTTTCATCATCATAATGGAGGGAAAGGATCAAGCAAATTAGATAAAAGGTTACATTACTGATCTAATCTCATATCAATATCTTGCCAGATGTTCGCTGCCGTCTCAGTTGGCCTCAGAAAGTAAACTGATAAAAATGACTTTCAAAGGTTCAGTGGCAAATGAAGGACTTTGCCATAACTTACAGTTTAGTGAAAGGCCATGTCTGTCTTATTCCCTCTCCCTCTCTCTCTCTCTCTCTCTCTCACACACACACACACACACACACACACACACACACACACACACACACACACACACACCAGAAATCATGATTGCTCACCCTGTTTAGTCCATTTCTACCATAGCCTGGCAACGAGGCCGATTTCGCAATGTACGAGTCTGCAAGAACAAATGCAAACACATCAGCATCAACAAACACAAACTAACACAAACACTCTCAATGAGGGAGTAGGGGCACGGTACCTCTGTATATCTTGCATTTGTCTGAGAAGAAGCTGTGCTTTACAACCTCAAAAATATGGTATTATATATTACAAATAGCTGCATCTCTATATCAATTTACACATCGACTTCAGTTCTATTTAATCTTACGCGCCACTATTGGACTCCCCTCTTTGCACAGACGAGACGAGAGGAGGATTATGGGAGAAGTTTTCATGTGTACAGTCGGTTATAAATATGTAAGTATATTTATGCACATATTTGTCCGCACGCTGTAACCTCACACTGTGATATCAGCAAATTCAGGCTCATTTTTGGAAGCATATAATCTTTATCCCTACAAACACCACACCTGCGGTCTGAGATGACTTTTAACCTATTTTCAGTTTCAGCTGTTTGGATGTGCTATTTCAACCTCGGGCGATTCGATTTACATCCTCATCAAACACGAACTACAGAAACATCTACCCACAGAAACATGCTACATTTCCAAGCCAACGCCACACTGGTAATAAGATTTTATTTCAAGCGCATTTCCCTTTTGTTATCACTCCCCCAGCATGTTTGCATCTCTCTTGTAACCATTGGTAACCGCCAGCATCCTCTGGAAGGCATCTGTATTTGCATTGTGCACTGCTGCAGCTGAAGCAGCAGGGGGCAGTGGAGTCACACCAAACCCTCTCCTGTCATTCACCTCTCCCCCGTCTTCCTCTCCTCTACTTTAACTTGCCTCTTCTTCACTATCCTGCATTTCTTGGCTTCATCATTCATTCTTCTTCGGACCTGTGCACCTCCCTCTCTCTCTCTTCAGTTTTATTGCTTTGTCTATTTTCTCCTTCAGGCTGTCTCTCTCTTGTTCACGCTGGTGTTGAAAGGAATTAAATTACACAGCGATGTCAAAGAGCCGAGACCAAGCACCATGATGCAGCAGAATATTGGCCGGCGTGCCGAGCTGCTGTACAGTGTGTGTGAGCCACTGAACAATGATGAGTTTGTCATCTACTATACTCTTTGCCTCCCAACAAGAAATGTGATACAGTCTCATAGATGAGTCATGGTTTGTGTCTCAGAAATATAGTTGTTTCATAAAAAGTGATGCCAAATAGTGTGAAAACTACTCGCATAAGCATCTCATTTATCAGTGTCTTTGTAGTACAAGTACTGTCTGATAGTTAGAGCTGCCGTTTGAATTCTCATAGTTAAGGTTTAGGAGCAAGTTAGTCAGTTTTATTTTATTTGAGCAAGAATGTAATTTCATCATGTTCAAAAACAAAATGAAGCCAAGCTGGGATGTTACTGGGCTTAAATCCTCCTCACAAGGGCAATAAAGAGATGGTGAAGACAGGAAAGCATGGTGCAAGCCACAGGAGACGTATTACAGGAATTTTAAGGCCAAGTGTGGATAATGTGATTGCGTAAAATAAATCTGTTTTTACAATCAAAAGTCACATAAAGTGTGGAGTGAATCTGCAGGCTGTGAAACAGATGGCTGAGGGGTTCAAGTCACTGATCCTGGGTCAGTGCTGCTGCTAAAGAAAAGCTGATAAATACAAGCTGAAGCTAAAACACCATTCCTCATGTGACCCAAAAGAAAAGAGGGGTATGTGTTTGTGTGTGTGTGTGTGTGTGTGTGTGTGTGTGTGTGTGTGTGTGTGAGAGAGTGTGTCTTGATAAGGATCTCCCACTTAAAGCTCTGCTGCTGTCACAGCAGAACCTGCAGGATGAGGAGGATCAGGGGGAAGGTGGCCCGCTGTGTTGAGATGACCCCAGAGATCAAAACACACTGATGAACCACTCACCGCTGTCTGCGCTGTAGACGGACCGGGGAGCTGAGGACAGAGAGACAGCAAGGTGGTGAGGGGTGAGATACGGGGGAGACAGAAATAAGAAGAAGGAACAGACAGGACAATGTCTCAAGTGCAAAAACTCATCAAGAACTTGTTATGAACATGTCAAGTTAAGAGATCGAGTGCTGTCCTTAAATATGGATCCGTCTACCATTTAATGGAAAAACTGAGGAACAAATCCCAAAAAGGTTTTTAAAACTTTTTAAAAAGACTTCAAGTTAATAAAAACATGAGACACCTAAAATATTCTGTTGTATATCACACTGCAACACTGTTTACATATAAACTATAAACCCCTTCATTTCCAGATAAAGTAAACACATTTAACATAATGAAATAAATGCAGGCATCAAACTGATGCATATACTGCAGATATAAAGCTTTCTTTAACAGTAGTTTAAAGGATGAAAACCTGGATACAAGATTTGAACACACTCACATATCACTTCTTTTAAATTGATACAGTTGTTAACAAACAGTTGGTTATTTATAGTTCACATTCAGTAGAACATAAATTATCATTCATTTGAAGTCATGTGTGTGACCTCCTATTGGATCCAATATTCCCTCTACTGGGTTTTTGGTCTCTACCAACTCCTGAGGGGAATATCTGGCTCTTTTACTGCTAAATGCTCGACTAAGTTCAACAGCTATAGTCTCTCGCTCTGTGTGTGTGTGTGTGTGTGTGTGTGTGTGTGTGTGTGGTGTTTGGTGCTGAGCAGGCAGTGTACGTGTACAGTGGGTTCTTATTGTGCTGAAAACAGCAGCCAGCTGCAGTCAAAAACAATGCGATGAGAGCGGTGAGAATGAACCAGAACAGAAGCTGCTAAACAGCAACCGGCTCCAAAGCCGTGTAAAGCCGAAGGGGAGCCGCAGATACAGGTGATGATTCTCTGTTGGTTCATTACCACGAGGGACCTCTTTTACATTGTAACATTGTTTTTCACATTCACATGATTCACTCTTATTTGTAAAAATATCATTTTAGCCACTTAAATATACGTATTCTTAATTTTTTTGTTCTGTGAGTGCAAATGCAGATTAGTGTGTAAACACAGACAATACGTGAAAACTGTCAAGTAGAGTACGCAAACCTGCCACACGGTAAAAGTCTGACAACAAACAGTAAACTGAAATGAGTTTCCAGCGGAAGCGAAATAAAGAAGGCCAGCTGTTGGGGGACATCTATAAAACATCAGCTGTGTGAGGATATGCCCCTAACAGCATTATCATGCAGACATAATCACCATCAAGACCTACACATCATATAAAATATGAAGCAACATGGGTACAGCCATGCAGCATCAGGGTTTATACTCATGTTAAAAATGTATATGTTTATGGCACCCACCCACTGCACTTTGTAATTTTAATGGACTGTGCTGCAGCTCATGATTTACTAAGTTATTTCTATCAGCCTATAATATGACGAAACATAATCACACACTTAAGGAATAAGGAAGAGGCATGGGGAATAGATTTTTTTATGTCTCATTTTATTGTCATTGTAGTTTAAAGTTGAGTCGAGAGGCTGCACTTAAACACAGTTCTAACATCATCGAGCTAACATGCGCTGACATGTTCATTTTTAGCAGGCATGTTTACCATGACAACCATATTAGTTTAGCATTTAACATGCTAACATTTGCTAATTAGCACTAAACACAGAGTACAACGGAGGAATGTCATTAGTCGAGCGGGGATTTACTCATTAAACAAAGTGAAAACAAAACGAAATTTTGTTTGATGATCGCGCCAAATGAAAAGTCAGAGGTTCCTTAAAGTTGTTACAGTTCAGCCTGCAGGGGACATGAATGTATGTACAACATTTCACAGCAATCCACCCGGTATTTGTCGAGAAGTGCTGCTAACATGGCTAAAAAATGGACCAAAATCAGTTCAAGCGAATGAAGTCACAGGATGTTATTTGGTAGGAGGTCGTGTTGCTTCTATATGAAAATCCAGGACTTCCCATCTTGGAATTAGCCTCTTCTGAAGAACAGATAAGCACACACTGCTCAGGAGTTTTCTAATCAGTATAATAACAGCAGACACTATAAACCCACAGTGATTACACAGCACTGAACACCCACATTATCTACACCTCTCTCTCTGTCTGACCTCCCTGTCCACACAGCTCATTTCCCTCCCTCTCCTCTGCTCTCTGACCCTGATTTACCTCCTGGCTTCATGTCATACATCTTCTCTGAGCGGCTCCAAATTGCTTTAGCTTCTCTCTCCCTCTCTCTCTTTATTTTTAATTCACTCTTTATCTCGCTCTGTCGCTCTCTCTGAGTCTCTCCTGTTATAACACCACCCTCTCTTTTGACCTCCACCTAAACACACTCTCTCTTTCTCTCTGCGAGTCTCTCCATCTTTGTCTCGCCCTTACACGTGCTGAATGCAATGAGCAATGGGATCAATGGGAGAGTTAATACAGAGGTGGGACCCCACCCACCTCCGACTCCCTCCCACTACGGCTTGCTCAGCATCACAACAAGACACACACAGAGTCCTCTTCCTATAAAGGTGACTGTATTTACTTCCTAACCTCCAACCTTCACCACCACAGACCAGTCATCACCATTACCTCAAATGAAATCTGATCCTTGAATCTAAAGCCCCGCCTCGACCCTAATACCACCTGGACTGTCTGAGTGTTTACAAATCAAATCATGAGTCATTTTTTTAAAAGCAGAATCTGCTGTAGTTCTGTAAACAGATTCCTCCTTCCCAAGCGCATCGTTTTCAGCGCACTTAAAGTAAAGTTTGAAAAGCCAGTTTGCAGAGATGAATCACAGTTGCTTTATATTTTGGCAGAGGATTTAATCATGGTCTGCTCCTAAAAGCACAGATTTAAGTCCATGCTATCATGTGCGTATGGGAAACTCTGGTATCCATTAGTTCAGAGTGACCTATTTATCACAAAAGAAGCTACTAAATTATAATTTTCAGTCATTATGATTTCCTGCGTGTTTGTCGGCTTTTCCACCAGAACATGAACAAACAGCTTTGAATTATTATATGCAGGACCTCTACAAAACAAATAGCCTGTATTAAGTGGAATAAAGTTGCACTGCGATGATCGCCAAAATTATTACAATTCATCCATGAGGAGGATCCGTGAGTTGTTGAGACGTTTGACCTAGAACCACAAATTTCAACCTCATGGAGCCACTAGCTTAAAGCTTAGTGGATCACCAAACTCAGTAGGCAACATCATGTGGTAACTATGAACTTTTTGCCGATCCATCCACTAATTGTTGAGATATTTCAGACTGGGCCAAGTGGTGGAATGAAACAACAGACAGACTAAATTACTGACAAGCATTGCTGTTATTTAACCTGATAACTAACCCCCTGGGCCTAACCCACGGCAAGAAGACATCACACATTAAAAGGGAATTTATACAATACATAGCATTTTTGAGGCTGACATTGATAATATTTGACTTCAAAATATATTTGTCGACATATACCATAAACAACCGATCTTGATACAGATCCCTTCGTTTAAAAAAAAAAAAATGGTGACACTGTTTCTGAATCACCTCAAACCTAATTAGTTTTTCTCCAATGCAGGTTCTTGTTATTAACGACTGACTTATACTCTGACAACAGAATATGACCAATAAGATAACATCAGACAATACATGGCAGGTTTATCAGCGTAGCTCTAATGCAGACAACATGACCAGACCAAGGCACTGACATATTCAAGAGGTGAGAGAGAGACACACACACACACACTCAAGACTTACAGCCATTAAGGGAGCTGTAGCCCACATTGTTCAGCGCCTCCTTGCTGCTACAGCGGGAACTGCGTCTGCTCCCCCACTGGTCATTGTCGTGGCAACCTGACCGCGCCTTCATCTCCTCCTTCAGGATCATCCTGCCAATTCCCTGTAGAGAGGGAAGGAGTGGGAAGGAAAGAAAAAGCAGAGACAGAAGAATGGGCAAGTGGAGAGATAAATGGAGCAATTAAGAGTTGATTGAGTTGAATGGATGCATAGGATGACACACGGTGATGGAGTAATGCCGGAAGAGGCATGAAAAGGTGACGGTTGTTGTTTGAACAGGCAGAGGGATGAATATGTGGTGAAAGAAGGAGGAGGAGGAGAGGGGAGCAGAGCAGCATCACTTTGTGTCATGTCCACTGGGTGAGGTTGGAAAAAAGCATTTAATTAACCACCGCATTAAATATTAACACACACACACACACACACACACACACACACACACACACACACACACACACACACACACACACCCCCCACTTAAAATATAAAAGGGAGAAGCAGGAGGGTGTCTTCCTGTCTTACCTTGTTGATATTGTGGTTCCATCCATCCTCCTCTCCTCCAGATGAAAACCTCCTCACTCTGGAGACTAGAGAGAGAGAGAGAGAGAGAGAGAGAGAGAGAGAGAGAGAGACGGAGGGAGAAAAAAGGCAGAGACGGGACGTAAAACAGAGCAAGTGAAAAGAAGTGAAAAGTGAACATCAAAGATTCACACTTTCACTTTTTAAAATGACGGCTCTTATTCTTCAGGTTAAGTACGTGTAGTAGATGCCTGTAGGTGTTTGTACAGTGTGTTGCTTTAGTGTGAATACACACTTGGCGTGTGCAGAAGTAGCAGTACCTTTTGGAGAGCCAGTATAAGGGTAGTAGTTGGAGCCCGGGTGATAAATGCTGTTACAGTTGGAGGAGGAAAGGCGACTGGAGTTGATGAGATTCTCGTTGGTTTTACTCTTATTGGCTGTTGGCGAGGCAGAGACGTCTGGCGGAAAGACGATCACAGAAAGAGAAATCGTATAATGTATTTTTAATAAGGAGACATTTTCTACACTCGGTTTGTGACGACAGAACCTCATCTAGTTTGAAACAACAACCAGGCTCTGAGGAAGGGAAGAGTAAACAGTGGGGCAGCAACGGGACGATGCTTGTTGGTCCCTAAAACATCTTACTGTTCGACCGACGTGAGTGTGAGAGAGTTCGTCTTCAGAAAGAGAAATAACACGGACAAAGTAGTGCATTTACTTACAGAGAGGGGAGGGCACAGCGGGAGGGAGGGGGGAGGGACGGAGGAGGAGAGGACACGCATCAAAAACAAGGAAGCAGAGAACAGAAAGGAGGTCAGAGAAATGTGATGGAATCTGATACACAGCTTCCAGTAAGGAAGCGAGGTTATCAAAGGTGGACTGCAATAACGCAGACAACCGGTAGGACGGTGGTTTGTGGTGTGAAATACGTTTAAAAAGAAAATTGCTGAAGGCATTTTATCTTTAATTAGACTGTGAAAAGAGAGACAGGGAAATTAAGAGAAGGAGAGTTGGTGACATATAGCAAAGGTCATATTTCGACAACGCTGTGGATGCATCAATTCGACAAACTTACACTGGACAGGAAAATTCAGCTGAGATCCAGCCCCCATCTGTGACTTTCTGAGAGGAAGTTATGTCTTTATTCAACAGGGAGAAATGCATTCTTCACTGTTTCATGTGTAACATGCAGATAAGATGCAAGATGCAATGCATACGTGTTTCTGGCTAAGGCGACCTTATGTACACCCTGATGAAATGCACCAGAGGAAAAAACATCAAGCAGATAACATGGATTTTTATTCTCCACTATTGTTCTCAGTTGTCACTTCTGGTAGTAGAACCAAACACGTCCTTGAGGAGCTCTGAAAAGCTTTGTGTATTTGAGGTGCACCCAGGTTTGACTATGACATACACCGGGACACTAAATAACCAGTATATACGCCTGATTATGGCGCACTAATATGAAAACTGCTCCGTAAGTGATTCATGCTGTAAATCTAAATTCGTGCACACAGACCAGATCACAGATTGCCTCCTCAGACCGTGGAGGGAGAGGGAGAGAGAGAGAGAGAGAGAGAGAGAGAGAAAGAGGGAGAGAGAGAGAGGTTTGTCAGCACTTTGTTGCTCGGCGTAAATCATCCAGAGGTGTTTCTGAGGAACTGTAAGTCTGTCGGACCTGCCATCAGAGTGCTGATGGATCGCCCACACACTCGCAGTATTTGGCACTGCCTCTCTCAGTTTTACATCACCTCTTGAATCACCCACTGAATCTGTAATCTCACTTCTGATGTGACCAAAACTATCAAGCTGCACATCCATAGTCCATACTTCTTTAGTTTAGTTTAGTTGAGCTTCGTTTATCTTATCGAATCGTATCTTATCTTATCTTAGTTTTGCCAAATTAGCCTTATCAAACTTTTATTCACACTACGGATAATAAAGGACGTGATGTCTGGTGAATGTCACAGTCATAATTAGGGACCGAAAGATCAAACCTCTTCTCTTTTATGATCAGATGAAGTCATCTTATTTTCCAAAACTGAATATGGAGCCAGGGATTCCTGTGGCCCGCTGTGACTGAATGAATGTAGCTGATACAGCAGCAGAAACACTGACTTTCATAATGTCACTGACAGAGAAACTGTATTAATGTGGATCAGTAATGTTACAGCGGATGACTGAATAAGGATGTGCCTCCCTTGTCATAACAGTCATGTGTTGTTGTTTTTTTTTCCCCCAATTAATCAATGGAAAGAGACGGTGACAAATGGCTTATTTTGTCTGACCAACATATGTGATATTAAATGATAGAACACATTCCAGGAGAATTCGTTCTTAGTAAATTACTAAAACAATGAATTGCTTATCAAAATTGATGATGGCCAATCCGTTCAGCTCTACATGTTAGGACCTTCTGCAGTAGACAGAAAGTCAAAAAGCAGAATCTGAGATGATTATTTAAACCTGGACCATCTGGTCTTCTGTTCAAACGATCCAGTTGCCCTCCATAAACTCTGCGACGGAGCCTGCAACCAAACCTACACGGGATCGTAGAGAAAAATGCTTTCCCCTTCTCTGACTGCTCCCTTTTCATACAAGCCGGAGAGAAGGCCTGAATGTCATCAGAAGCACCAGATGTTAGACGGAGAGAAAGTATATTTCAGCTTTAGCTCAGATCTTTTCTGATTGATTAAGTCAGACAAGCAGAAGCACATTTCATAGTAAGGACACATTGACAATGTACGCAGCACCCAACTGGCTGACAGGTGGACAGCCTGTCAAAAGATATATATAAAGCACGCAGCAGTTTGAGGAATCGACTAACCATGTCTCTTATAGATGGGGGGTTTCCTGTAGATGTTGGTTTCCTCAGAAGCTGAGAACAGAAGCAAAAGGAGAGAGTTAGTGGCAGAAAGATAAAAGAAGGAGGAGGGAAGGAGACTGAGAGGAGAGGAGAGGAGAGGAGAGGAGAGGAGAGGGGATGGGCGTAATCTGCGTCCCACCAAATTAGTTGTGTACATTTACCGTCTTCTTAACCATAAAACTGACAGCACAAGTAATAAACTGCTATGGTGGAGGCGGCGTCGTGCATCCAGACAACCTGAGCGACGTGCAGAGAGGCTGATTAATGCCGATTCACAGGCTTATTACAGGAAAGAGCAGCAGATGGCACAGGAATAAAAGAGAGGAAGGAGAGCAGTTGAAGGGTGGAGAGAGAGGGCTGGATGAAGAGGCAAAGGGAAAGATAAAGTGGAGGAGAGGGAGAAACTTAGAAACGACGGGGAGCACATGGCGCCTTGCAGCTCTCATTTGGTGTATTCTGTATAATCATTCAGCTTTGAGTGCTGAAAGCGCACCACAACAACATATTACAGAAAATTAAAACGTTACGTTGTAACCTGCAATAAAGCAACAACATATTAAAGAAGAAAAACAGTAAAAAATGCTTCCAAATTCTGCACAGAGCGAGCCACCAAGCCTACGAAGTTGGGAGGTTTGACTCCCAACGGGCCAACCACATTAAATTTGTACACACTCATGATACTGTAAGGCACGCGGGATAAAAGCATCCACCTAATATATTTTGCTCCGTGCTGAAAAGCATGAGGGGAGTGCTGTCGCAGGGCTGGCAAGGAATAACAGCCTCAGAAGAATCGCAGAGAGGGAACATGCAGTGAGAAATGGACTGAAGGCGGGAGGAGGGAATGATGGAGGGGAACCAAATGCACGGTTTGCAGGGGGAAAGTAAAGTGAAGGGAACAAAGACAGAGTGAAACTTTCGGGGAGGAGGGAAGCATTAAGTTGATAAAGTGGACGGTTGATGGAGTGTTTAAATAAAATGAACCAGTATTAGCTGTTAGATTAAAGGGCTCAAAAGCTCCAGATCAGTAAGATCAATTACACACAGAGACTCCCCGCTGGAGAACACCGAGGAGAGGATAACTACTGCACATTTTTATGTTTGTGAAGACCTCATTAAAATATCTCACGATCATTTTCATGACCAATGAATTTCTCAGTTATCATAATTAGAATTCAGGCTGTACAATAAGTAAATATTCAGTTAAAAAGCAAAGGATATTTTATGAGCAGCAAATCCTCATAATTAATAACCTAGAACCAGCAAACGTTTTGGCATCTTAAAATTAATAATAATCAATATCATTGTTGAGTAATTTTCCTGCAACTGACTAATTGCCTCAGCTCGTATAATAAAGCCAATAAAAATGTGAAATCATCAAAGTCAGATGGAAAGTTCACGCTGGTCGTGGGTCAGGATGTGAGTTAGGGTGTTTGTTTTGGCGTGACATCAAATCATGACAATAGGTGGGGTTTGGAAGATGATTAATGATTAGTCTAGAGTCTTAGCTGTGTCTACGATGACGACATACAAGGTGCAGGGACAGTGAATATTCGGAGGGTGAGTTGGTTTCGGTCTGACGCGGGGAGGTTCGGGTTAGTATCGGCGTCACGGATGACGGCCTACCTGGCACATGGAAATGCTTGGGGGCTTGGAGGGTGGTGGTGGGTGTAGCACACCTGGGCTCTGGCTGACTGTAATAGGGTGAACTCCTGCCACTCTCACTGCCTGCAGTCAGCGCAGCCAATCACAGTGAGAGAAACCAAAGCATGAGGCACAAAACGTCGGCGAGCAGAAAGACAGACAGGCTGCTGACAGAGAGACCGACTCGTGTATAAGCTGAAGAACTACATATGGGTGTGTTTGGGTGTGTTCTGTGTTTTTTGAGGGTGCTGCTGGGAATTCTGAGGCTCCAAAGCGGGACATGACACCCTGCTGCACCCACACATAGAGCTAGTGCATCTTGCCAGTTAAGGACCTCATGTTTTCCACGTATGCACTGTATGTGTGAATGTGTGTCTTCGGTTGAGTGGGCGCATTACCGGGGAGATAATAATGCAGTGGGGATCCTCCGTGGCGGCTGTGTGCAGGGGAGTCGGTGAAGGCTGAGCTGGAGGAACGCCTCGTTCTCAGCTCCACGCCGTCCAAAACATCCTGGAGAGAGCGAGAGAGAGGGAGAGAGAGAGAGGGAGAAAGAGGGAGAGGCTGTCTATTTTCATCTACTAAATGCAGTTCATTAGACAACACAGGGTCCTTCCAAAACACAATTTTAATCACTTCCAGAACTGTTTAATATTCTATATTGTGCATGTGCTGCTAGCAATCCTCTTAGCGCACATACACCTGCTTTCACACACACAGACACACACACACACACACACACACACACACACGTATGCAGGATATGTGGTCAGTGTGAATGTTATAACCAGTTTAGATGAAAGAGTGCAAACTGTGAGTGCAAAAGAACCACAGTGTTTTCTTTTGAGAGTTATAGCCTCTTTAACTATGAAGGAAGATTTGACATTTTGGGAAATACACTAATTCTAAAGGTTAGATGAGAAGATCAATATCATGCTCATGTCTGTGCAATAAATATGAAGCTATAGCCAGCAGGAAGTTAGCTTAGTTAAGCAGAGTCACTAGAAACTGTGGGACAAGAGCAGCTAGCATGGTTCTGTCTGAAGGTTAAAAACTACATCTACCAGCATCTCACTATCTGCTCAGCTCAGTATCAGTGCTGATCCTTGCTACAGGTAGTTGATCCATCACAGTCAACTTCACTGTTTTTAAATGTTAAGAGTTATGATCGATTGATTAAATACAGAAGCACGTGTTACATCCTTCCCTGCTCTTTGCATAACACGTGTCATGTCATCCATTGGATAGAGAGGTGAAGAGGGTGGAGTACTTACATGAGAGTACGGCGATAAGGAGCTCAATGACTGGAGAAGAGGGGGAGTGAAAAATATCTCTCATTATTGATTATTATAGGCGAGAGTTATAGTGAACGTCATTTTTATCTGATTTTTGTCAGACTCAGAATCACCCAGTGCCGCTACTGTCGTATTGATTGTGTGTTTGTGTGTTTGTGTATATGTGTTTGTACCTGTCCACAGCTGTATCGCTCAAGAGCGTCGTCTGTGAGGTGTGTGTGCGCATGGTCGGCCTGATAAGGGATGATGTCAGGCCGCTGGATGTCATATATGGCTTTGACCCTGGGCAGAGCCGCCAGCTGCTTATAGTCCAAAACATCACCGTCAGCCTTGGACTGCGAGAGAGAGAGGGAGAGAGAGAGTTAAAGGAAACTGCGTCATAAACAGAAAACTGGACACAAACACAGGAAGGAACCAAGGGAGACAAAATCCAAAGAGGTGTGATGACAGACATATTGGGAGACAAGACACACATACACACAATGAAGGCCCGTTTGATGACAATGTAAATACATTTTAAGACCAGTTTCCTGTATAAAGACTTTCTATTTTTGTTTACACCTTTTAACTTTGAGTATGATGGTACAGCTGTAATTAAAGGCCTTAAAATTAAATGTATTATTATTACTCATAATACATTGTAAAGCGCTGCAGACACCCCAGTATTAATAGCGAAGTGGACAGACAGACAGACAGACAGACAGACAGACAGACAGACAGACAGACAGACAGACAGACAGACAGATGTGAAACTCTGCTCAGAGACAGACAGCGCAGACAGAATGAGCTTTCAGGGAAATCCGAGGTTCTGTCTCTGTCGGTTATATCTGATTGATGGCTATGACAGTGACAGCCGAGGGGCATAACTATGGCGGTGTTGCCGTTACCATGGTGACGACAGCTACTCACACAGATGAGCCGGTGAGGAGATCCGAGGAGAGGCGAGGAGCCTGGAGGAGAAATGGACGCCGTCTCAGAGGTACGTCTCAGCTGGTGGGACAAACGTCAGATCAAGCTCGAGGTCAAAAGGTCAGATACAACAGCTTGAAGAAATGATAATGATAATAAAAACATCATCCACAATGTTACACAATTAAGTACGTCTGACACTATCACTGATTTGACATAGTATAAAAATCTCATCTCTAAGCAACAGCAAGTTGCTATAATGATCTTTCTTTAATATTTATTTTTTATTGGATTCACTGCAAAAACACAAACTTACTGTATATTCTTTGGCATAAACAAAGATTATAAGTTGTTCAGACTTATTTAGAAATATAGCTTTGCACCATTTAAAGTACAAATTTTAGTTGAGAGCGAGTCAGTCTCGGACTTCAGTGAAAGTGTGTGAGTCCTGATAACTTCACTACAAAGTGTGTCTGCTAACTTGTGTATTTAAGTTGTGGAGCCACTTCAGAGGTTTCACAGTAGGCCTGTGTTGACTAAATGTGCAATTGAAATTAAAAACTGAAAACTACTTTACTGGCAAAAAAAAAGTACTTTACTGGAAAAGAGTCAGCTCTTATTAATAAAACCTTTGTGCCAAACTTACAGCAATAAGTAAAAGCAACACGAGCAATAAGTAAGTTTGGTAAAATTAACATAGACAATAATATAGAACAATTGGCTGGGCCTGAAGTTAAACTCAAAGACTTTGCAGGTGGTTGCCTAATTTATTTTTTTTACACTTTTACAGTGTAACTAGAACTATACTGACATGAATTACAATAAGACCTCCTGCCTGCTAATGCCACTGGGTAAATAACGTCACTTTCAATACAAAGATGATAATGACAAGCAGATAAGATAACCAATGAGACAAAGACTGTAATAGACAGTTTTTTCTTTTTTGTAATTACTAACTCATTAATTAATTGTTATAATTATCACTAAACAGCAGTTTGTCTCCTGGTTAATACACAATGCATTTTTCCAAATCCAGGTGTGAACCGGCAACAACATGTGATGAACCCACATCGAATTCTTTGCATTTTCATGACAACACTGTCTTGCTGGCAGACAGCTGCCAAAAGTACAGCCCTTATAAATATTTCAATAAAATGCTTTTTTGAAAACAAGACTATTTCTAAGGCTCTGCCAAATAAAGCTACAAGACTAGTTTGGAAACTCTTCTGTCTCTCCTGTGTAAACTGTGATATTGTAAAATATATCAAATGGTATCAAATGCATAACATCTCATTTTTAAGCATTTTATTAGTGAAGGGCAAGGTAAAAAAAAAAAGTAGAGACAGAAAACCTTTCTTTAAAACAATACTGACGGCTGCTTTGTTTTAGTTTGTTTCTTAAAATGCAAAGAACAATGTCACGTAGCTTGTAAACCAAGAATGAAAATATGAGGCACAGAGAGACGAGGAGGAACACAGAGGACAGAAACAGAAACAGAGAGAGGAGGCGGGGGCGGCTGGTATTTTAGTATCACTCACCCTCAGTTTTCTCTCCAGCCGAGCTGCTTCTTTACACATGGGGTGCCAAACCTCTGAACCTGGACACACACACACACACACACACACACACACACACACACACACACACACAAATACATGATTTTAGCTCAGTCGACTTTGTTTATTGCGTGTGGGCAGCAGTCACAGTTTTATGGGATCCTATGAAGAGCAGATCAGCCTTTCTCAAGTGCATCAACATCAATCAACAAAACACACACACACACACACACACACACACACACACACACACACACACGGGAGGCAGGGTGTAAACCCTGTGGAGGCGGTGTGTCTGGTCTGAGGATAGAGGATGTAAGTCTTCTGGTCTCCCAACACAGATAAACAAAGAGGAAGACGGAGACAAAGAGAATATTTAGCCATGCAGCAGCGCGGCTCTGGGGATGATAATGTCAGTCTGTCCGGCACTTTGGTCCAGACTGAAATATCTCAACGACTACTGGATGGATTGCAGTGCAGTTTTGTGCAAACATTCACGGCCATAAGATAATGAATCCTCCTGACTTTGATGATCCCCTCACTTTTGATCTAGTGTCGAGGGTCGAGAGAGAGAGAGAGAGAGATGAGAGAGGAAGAGAGAGAGAGAGAGAGCTGCTTTTCTTTATGCTGAATGACACAAATGACTCGGGTGAAAAATCAAGCCTAAATCCTCGGTCATTGTGTAAGAGAGAGACAGAGAGCAAGAAAGAAAGAGACAGGCAAGACAGAGCATATGTTCATGCAGTACAAGTACAATATTACTCATTCTGTATTATTTTATTATTTTATTCTTTTATAATTTGGCAATATAGTCTGTGCACAAGCATGATAAAGAGAAGGACTGCGTTAGCAACATCACGCTTTGCAGAAGGCGCTTTCTGACTTTCACTGAATTGAATTAATCCAGAACAAGAGGTCAAAAGAGGAATGAAGGAGGTGTCCTGAGAGAGAAGAGACAGAACAGAGGAAAAGGAAAGAACAAAGTCAAAGTCAAAGGAGAGGAGGAGGAAGGAGAGGAGGAGGAAAGTGTAGAGCAGACGAGCACAGAGGGGATGAATGAAGGCTATTATAGTAGATCTTATTCATAACAGTAAACCACTAATGTCAGGATGTTATATGCATGTGGATCTGATAGTGATAATGACGCTAATATATCCGCTGTGAACACACACACACACACACACTCGCTGACTCTGTATCATTTTCTCAGGCCCTGGGGCAATGCAGGCCAGCCAGTTAGCTGATCATGACTCTAATATACAACCACTATCAACACCATAAATCTGACCTGCACACCACACAGAGAGAGAGAGAGAGAGAGAGAGAGAGAGAGAGAGGGGCAAAAAGAAGTAGGATACACACACGCAAACAACCACACACACTCACACGCACACCCGCGCACGAAATCAATACTGTAGACAGAAACCATGCGTGGTGATTCAGTGCGCCCCCGTCCTGCCCACGCTCCTCATCTTTGCTGCCGAACAGATGTATGGCCTTGGACTTGGGATCTTTTATCTCCCGGATGAGGAGAATCTAAATGGCGCAGAGGAACGGAGCTCGATCCAAAACACAGAGACGAAATCAGTTCTGAGAAAATTAGCTGACTAAAATTTGACACAAGATAATCCTTCAGATGTTACTCCTGAGTGCCTCTGTCTTTTATTTTTTCCCCTACATGCTCACACAGGAAAGTGTTGCTATGTTTAGCTATTTTTAGGCAGACTTTTATTTTTCTCCTCGTCTTAACTTTATGCAAAACGAGGTTAATCGATCGACCGAACTGACCTTCTTATCTTGACCGGTGATATTCAAAAGAGAGGAAGAAGGCGGCCAGTGTAAATCTAGCGAAACAGTACTGACATCTGTGCTCACGCTATTTGAAATTCTAATGCTACATGCTATAAAGCTGCAGATATTTAAATGGCCTCAGGTGTTTTTTTTTTTGCTTTTTGCTGAATCATGCTGCCATGAGAAACAGCAGCAAGGCTGATGTTTCCATTCAGATACGTGCTGTGTGTCCGCTGGCCTTCATGTTTTATACTGAGTATTTGTTGAGAAAGTAAAAAAAGAGGGGAAGGTGAGTGAATCATTGACGAGCGCGTGAGTGCACTTCATACTTTTCAATAGAAAAAAAATAAAAAATAAAATGAAAGCAGAAAAATCTTCTTTGGCGCAGCTAATCAGTCAACTGTAGTCAGAGATGCAACCGAAAGTTTCAACTGTCAAATTAAGAACCAAATAAATGTTCTTCACTCTAACGAAATGATACAGACACTGTTTTTTTGGCTTATAATATATTTTTGACCACAGGGCTGGCTCCTTTCCTCAACGGGTTTGATGGCATGTAAATCTTAATAAGCCTGAAACCAGTCAATGTATATTTGCTTAATTGCTGGTTAGAGCTGCTAAAATGGAAAAATCTTATGTCAGTTTGGACTCTGGTAACTTGTAGCAGGCCATTAAAAAAAGGATACAGTAGTTTAATCACAAATGGTCGTAATTTCTAGCTGCAGTTAGAGGTGAACTATTACTGAAAAAGCAATACGGCCAGGTGCAATATCCAAATCGTCGGAGCTGCAAGTTATTTGATAAAGGTAAAATGTGCCGCAACATACCATAAACGAAGCGTTCTGGGGCTACAGAGACGCCCCGGCCTACAAATCATATTTTACAGACATAAAGTAACATGCTTGTTTGGTACAAGCTCCAGCAAGAATCACATCCACATCATTTCTGTATTTTTTCCAGTGAAGATTAAATGTAAAAAAGACCATTCCAACTGAAATCATGTTTTTTTTTTTTTTTGCATATCATCAGCTGTAACCCTGCAAGAATAAGGTATGAGATTCAACATCTGCACCACCTGAGCAACAACACCTGCCAAGACCTGCAGCCTGAGTTCTGTCAAAGTCATTGAGAACATAGTGGAGGTGTTTGAAATCAGTGAACAGGAGGTGAAGTACCTCCACACTGAATCTTCACTCCGTTGATTGTTGATTGATGAGACGATGATCAAACTATTTACATCAATCTGTTCATTCAGTTCCTAATTTCCACTCCCTTCTCCAACACACACACACACACACACACACGCACGCACACGCACATACACCACTTTTTATTCCGGACATGCATCATGAAATTGATTGCAAGAGTGTGTGTGCACGCCTTGTGTGTGTGTGTATGTGTGTGTGTCGTAATTGAGTGTGTCTCACGAGGGTGATTGCTCAGCCCTCCTACATGTCTGAAGTCATCAAAAGGAGGGAATGTAACCTTGGGGCATCTCACTGGAGCTCAGCGCGCACACACACACACACACACACACACACACACACACACACACACACACACACACACACACACCTGCTTTCACATGCAGACACACAAATGTGCAAACATGTATTCAAGTAGATACACCGAGGATGTCGCTCACATGTATTTACAGATTAGAATGAACACACACACACACACACACACACACACACACACACACACACACACACACACACACACACACACACAAAGACTTCAAGTACAATATGCAAATGCTTGGTTTTAGTGGCGGCTGTGAGCGCAGCAGCGGAATGTCAATGAGGTGAAACAGGAGGTGTCAACCTGTGTGGCGACTCTGGGACACAGTGTGTGTCAGCCACGTGTGACGGTACAGTAGCTGCACATTTAATCTGGATTCAGCCCAGTCGGGCCAAGTTATCTGTGTTACACAAAATGTCTTTATACACCTACAGCTCAGGGTGCTGCGCTTCCTTTAGTGGTACTATTTGAATTTCTTCTTCAATTCCACCTTCATGCCTACAGGTCAGATTTATTTTCAGGTGTGGCCTGTACAGTACAGTATGTTCTAATCTGCATTAACTTCATGTTGTCACGGAAGTGCTGCTCATTTTTCTTCATGTTTAAATCATATCTATGTGCAAACGTATTCACAACCAACAGTTTGAACTGGTTATTCGTACAATACACAGAATATGTACAGTGTGTAACCAAAAGTGTGGTTAGGACTAAGGTCAAGGAAAGACAAGGGTCACGGTTGAATAATTTAATTTCACTGACGATTAACACTGACATGAGACAGGATGTAAAAATAGGACTCAAAGATTAAAGGCAAATGTCTATGCACCATCCACCACCCCAATCTCAACATGTTGTTTTTATTTCCATGTGACCATCACACTTTTTTATTGCACTGTAACTTAATAAATCCATTTTATCATATTTTTGCATATTACATGCAGTTCTATAGAAACATTTCAGCTGATATCACAGCACATTTCTTCCTAAACATAACTGCTAATGCAAAATAGATGATCGTGAATCTGATGTGTGGGACATTTGGCTGAGTAACCTCACAAGTGTCCTCACATCAACCTGTATTTCAATCCATGATTGAGCTTATTAACTTTAATTAAAAGAGAAAACAATTTAAACCTCGGGCGGTCGGCCGCTTTCATTTAGATTAATTCTGTCAGTGGTGGCGCAGAATAATGGACACAGCAGCAGGGGCGAAGGTTGAGAGGTAATTGACTCCAGCCTTTGTGTGTATCAAGAAAACATCAGATGGGGGAAGGTGTGTGTGTGTGTGTGTGTGTCTTTGAGAGTAGTAATGAGTGTTACATGTGAGATCAATAACTTATATAGCGGTACTTGTTAAAAGCAGCCATTTATCAGGTGGCTGTATCCTAGTTCTCTCTGACTCGCCGTCTCACACGCACACGCACACGCACACACACGCACACTCTTCCACAGATGCAGTGGAAACACTCGGGCCATCTGGATACTTGGAGGGAACGGCTAATTCAATAGATGATACAAGTCTATTTTTATGCCTGTTAGCTGTACAACACTGCAGAAGCACCTTTGTGTGCCCACAGTCTATTCACAAAACAAAAAATCTACTCTGTCAGTTTTAAATATAGTGTATATATACTGTATATATATATATATTGTTTTCCCTCACCTGTGAGGTACATCTCCTCTCCTTCCAGGAACATCATGTGACAGCGGGCACACCTGGCACAGGTGGGGTGGTAATGCTTCCCTCCAGCCTGGAGGAGAAGAAAGGGTGGAAAAGAAAGGAAAGGAAAGGAAGATGCAAGAAAAAATAAATAAGGCAGAGAGAGCAGATGACACAAATGAGGAAACGAGGACAGAGTGGCGATAAGAAATAGAGAAAAACAATGAGGAGTGAAGAATGGGGAGAGGCGTGATAAGAAAGGAATGAATAGGGTAGAGGAGATGAGAGAGCGTTGCTTTGTTGGTTTTCCAAAGCTGCTTTGCCACCAGTCAACACTTCAGTCATTTAAAGAGGGACAGCTGCGGGTTTGTTTTTTTGCAGCTTTTTATAGGCAGACACACACTTTTTTTCATACATGCACAAAAAACCCACACTTGTCTCTTCCTCTCGTTCCCATCTGTCTTAAGCATAGACCGTCACATAAACCACACATGTCTATGAATATGGACAAATGCACTCACTTCAAGGACTCTGCCGCTGATGTACCTGTTACAGCCCTCACACCTGATCCCAAACTGTGTGTGGTAGTCGGTCTCACAGTAAGGTTTCCCATCCCTGCCAGAGACAGAGAGGAAACTGTAGTCAGTTGGAATCTACCTCCTGGCCACTGTCTTTTATCCTCAATCAGCTGGAGCAAAAACAACAGATTCCTCAAGTATCACACGATATTTCACTGACACTACCAGTTGAACAAATACTGAAGGAGTTTTAAGCAAGTTCATTATCATTATTGTGAGGCTTCAGATTTACCAGCCCACACACAAGCAGCGATTTTAGCTTTTCAAAAGAGAGGATGTGGATATCTCGAGGAAATCTTTGATATTCGCTTAAAAATGTACAGACAGGGAGGGGGGGGAATCAAGCCACCTACTTGCTGATGTACTCTCCAGTGAGCGCACAGCCGCACGTTCGGCATTTAAAACAACTGACGTGCCACTGTCTCTCCAGAGCCAGCAGAGACTGACCCTGTTTGATCTCCTCGCCACAGCCTGCACAGTCTGGAGGAGAGGAGAGGAGGAGAGGAGAGGAGAGGAGAGGAGAGGAGAGGAAAGGAAGAGAGGAGGAGAGGAGAGGAGGAGAGGAGAGGAGGAGGAAATGCAGTGATGAGAGAACACACAATTAAGATAAGAGCAGCTTCAACATTTTTTCCATTCATCATCCTTCCTCTCTGTCCTTGCCTCTCTGCTCTGCCATCCTCTCTCATCACTCCTTTTCTCCTTCTCTTTCTCCTCGTCATCCCTCTCTATCCTGTTGTGATAGTCACACTGCCTTCGCCAGATGGAGCTACCAGAACCAGGCCACAAGACTACCTGGAGCAGCGGGCCACCTTCTGTGTCTGTGTGTGTGTTTGTGTGTGTGTGTGTGTGTGTGTGTGTGTGTGTGTGTGTGTGTGTGTGTNAGGAGAGGAGGAGAGGAGGAGAGGAGAGGAGAGGAGAGGAGAGGAGAGGAAAGGAAGAGAGGAGGAGAGGAGAGGAGGAGAGGAGAGGAGGAGGAAATGCAGTGATGAGAGAACACACAATTAAGATAAGAGCAGCTTCAACATTTTTTCCATTCATCATCCTTCCTCTCTGTCCTTGCCTCTCTGCTCTGCCATCCTCTCTCATCACTCCTTTTCTCCTTCTCTTTCTCCTCGTCATCCCTCTCTATCCTGTTGTGATAGTCACACTGCCTTCGCCAGATGGAGCTACCAGAACCAGGCCACAAGACTACCTGGAGCAGCGGGCCACCTTCTGTGTCTGTGTGTGTGTTTGTGTGTGTGTGTGTGTGTGTGTGTGTGTGTGTAGCTGCAGGGAAGGTGGCTGTGTTTTGCAGCGTTCAGTGGGTGGATGGTACAACTCTTTTGGTGTTTTTCACCTGTGGGGGAACAACGCCAACTTACATACTGGATGAATCAGGAAGTAAAGACTAATTTCAATTAAATATCAGTCGACTACATCAGAGCCACGGCCACAGACATTTCTTGATTCTAACTGGCCAGAGAGTGTGTGTTATTTTTAGCTGTAGTGTAGCCGCCTGATGCTATAACACTAATCTATATTAAAGGAGAAGGTTGGCCAAAGCCTGATATACTGCGTCTTATTCATCTGAGCTCCACTGGTGTCAAAAATGATTACAAACCCATCACTGAGCCACAGTGTTGCACAGGGTGACATGATGCTTCAATTACCATTTTGGGTGCTGCAGTTTATTCTGACTCACTCGCAAAACACCCTGTCCTGCTGCCGTAGATACTGACCAGAGCACCAGTTGTCTACTAATCCGCGCCTGAAAATAGTCCGCACAAAATGCACTATTTACTCCTGTTTTGGTAATGTTTGATAAAAACGGTAGCGCCCGGCTGCTAATTACTTGTTTTAACTGTTTTAAAAAGGATGAAAGATTTATGACTCATTTTTAAAGAGTCAAATGTTTGGAAGGAACAAATGGCCTTGGGGCTGAGAGTGAAAAAAAAGGGGTGGGGAAACAACAACTATTGAGAGACGGACTAAAACTGGTTTTGGGTCTCTTCATGTAACTCACCTAAAATGTATAGGGCTGTTTCTTTAAGCTGTTTCTCGTACTTGTTAGAAAAGGAGAAAAACTAGTTCCATTTGCTGATGAAGACCATCAGGTGCAGCGGAAGACGCACAAAAAAAGCCAGTAAGCTGACGATTAGAGACGTGATTACTGTGTTCCTGTTTATGTAGAACAACAAGTTTTACTTATTATTAGCATCACAGGCATGGTCAAAGACTAATGTGCTCTCTAGGGCCCATAGATTCCCACAATCCAGTGCTCCAAGGCCGATGGTAATATGAAGAACCAATTCAGTTTCTATTTTAGCCTGTACTGCATTGCTCCAGAATTTCAGGCAATAATTCTGAATAACGACACAGCTCATGGTAGATCACCCATAACACACCACACATTACAGAAACATAACATTTGCTCAGTTTAAGATTTCATGTGTCTGCATGTATTGGTGTGGCACACACTTAGAAGTGTGTGTGTGTGTGTGTGTGTGTGTGTGTCTGTGTGTGTCTGTGTTTGTTTCCTTACAGCTTGGTCCGTGGACCTTGACGGGCTTGTCGCTGTTCAGAGAGTGTGAGCACTGCTGACACACACACTTCTTCCCACAGAAGGTCACCCTGTCGCCGATTGGGAACGGACTCCTGAAACAACACACACACACACACACACACACACACACACACACACCCACACACACACACACACACACAGAGAGAACATTTCAGTAAAGTCATGCAGATATGGCAGCACAGAAATTCTTCTGTTTTCTTTTTGCATCGTTTTATTTTAGCCTGTTTTGTTGCCTAAATTTAACCATATACAGTGTTGTCAAAGTCATGATGTCTAAGTCCTGCGCTTTGGACGTCTTCCATCCAGCTGGCCAGCTCCCTAACGACTTCCATGCAGTACGGTGACATAGCACTTTGTTCCCTAGAAAAAAACTTTCCCACTGGGTATAATTCAGGCAGCAGGCAGTTATCTCTCCCTCAAAACATAACTGGCCAAACAAATTCCTAGCAAACAGGGCTGAAACAAAAAAAAAAAATCAATTAAAAAAAAAATCTCACACTACAATTACAATGACAGATGTCAGACAATTGTATCACTACACTGCCCAGCTGTATATATTTATATATTTTAGAGTTTTGGACTTGTATTCAGAGAGGTTGTTGTGGGAGCCGAGTCAATGTTTTGACCCAAAAAAAAAAAAAAAAAAAATCATTCGTGAGACACAATTTTACAGCAATGTGCTGACTCAGCCATTTTCAAGATGAATAAGCTTCATTCGCAATCTCAGTGTAATGTGTTCTCATTAGTAGAGTGGGTACACGCGCACACACGCGCACACACACACACACACACACACGCACACACACACACACACACACACACACACACAGGAACACTGTCTAGTATAAGCAAACTAAAACCTAATGATCCATCTCTTCATCTCAAACACTGACTGACCGTTAGTCTACGGACTGTACTGCTTACCACTCACAATTATACCAGTCAGCTTTAACTGAACTGAAATGAAGCCAACACTAGATTTATATGCCATATGATGATTAAAGTGGGACCAGCCAACAGTCATGAAGCATATCTTCCATATAAAGTGTTTCATTTAAAAAAAATATATTTTTCAAAGCTCTTCTTCAGCTTCCTGCTCCATTCTGATACACAGGTAACACCGGTGGCCTGGGGGTGTGGAGTTTGAAAGATGCAAGTTGCATTAATGGGAAGTAGACACCAAAGGGCACCAACACTCTGCTGCTTCTGCTGATAGCTGCTTCAATTTCGATCATTCCTTTTTCTTTTTTTTTTTTTTTTTAAATGTGTCTCTCACACGCGCCCTAGGATTGTCTAGTGGAAAAGTAAATAACTAAAGTTCCTTTTTCTCTAGTAAGATAACAATTCCAATTCATTTTAAATTACGTGTCCAAAATAAAACACTCTATTTGCTGTTATATTCAAAACCTGGGTGACCAGAGTAAACAAATATCGTACTTTACTTGTCTTCCCATCCTTCATTCTTTTATTTTCAGTAAAGCACTTTGTGATAAACCCGGTTTCAGCACATGACAGGAAGCACCGACAGTGCTTCTGAATAGTGTCAAGATGCTGCAGCAGTCACACCAGTGTACAACGTGCAGATGATCTGCTCTGGTGTGTGATCAGTTGAAAAAAAAAACGCATACATAGGAACTTTCTAGCAGTTGGCATACATCAATGTATTTCATTTGTAAAGTGCCACCTGTGGTAGGTGAACAGACTTGCAGTCATTAATCCACAGGATGTGGTGCCCCGTGAGAGTCTCATTTGTTGCTGTTGTTTTTGTCATCGCAAGTTAGAGATGAAACAGTGCCAGGAGGATCCCTGAGGACATGACACACTGCAGAGCTGTAAATGATGGTGTTAGAAGTGAAATGTAGTAGATACACTGAGAGAAATATCTTAATTCCACTACCACTCCCTCAGCCCATATAATATAATATAAAAGCATATCATTTCTAGTACACTGTATCTATCATACATTATATATTTCTTTTTATACATTTGTAAAATGTCTAAATTACCTGTCTGTTCTACAACATCTCACGTCTGAAAATGTTCAAACTCTTTTCCTTTACCTGCAGACGCTGCAGACGAAGCAGTGTGGGTGGTACGTCCTCCCCAGGGCAGACACCACCTCTCCAGTGATGTACTGCTCACAGCTGTCACACTGGGTCCCATAGAGCCGCTGGTAGTCCTCGGTACAGATGTACTCTCCAGAGTGATGGAAGAAACCCGAGTGCACCAAGTCACAGCCGCACACTGAGCAGATGGAGAGAAAACACTGAGCTGGTTAATGTCATTCTTTAGAAATACAAGGAAACTTAAACTAACATTGAGAACAGGACATTGTATATAGTCATATGGTGTGGCAGGCACCAAAAAAACCCAAAAAAAACACACACAGGTTCTTTCGCACAAATATTACAACTTTTATCTTTTGCACCAGTATTAATTCACTAATCTAGGAGTTTCACCTTCTGGATTGAGGGTAGCTCACAGTGTGCGTGTGTGCGGTGGTCGATGGGGTGGGGTTGTTGAGAGTGCAATCTGTTCTCCTGTCTGACCTTTAAAGGGTTAATACTATAATCTGGTTTTGGGGATTAGACCACTAACCATCTAATCTGTTTAATTTATAAATTATGTTATGGTTGTCTGTGCATATGAAAAAAAATAATACATATAGGCCATGTTTACATACAATACACAGTTTTATATGTATTTATGGAGGCAGTGTTGTTTGATAGATGCATGTCCAGGCAGAGACTGGTGAGCGCACACAGATATACACACACTGTGTTAACGATATGTACTGACAGCTTGATATATGGCTTTTATTTAGCAAATGCAAAGTCTTTCAGCCAAATGATTGCTTCTGGTCCAGCTGTGCTGAGGGCGAGGAGGCTTCTGCTGAGCTGGTTGGTTGGACACTTTCAAAGAGGCTGAACGATGATTTGCTTCACCTACCAGGGAGACGGGAGCTTACTCTTACCCCCCCCCCATTGGTTGTGTGTTGTAGTATTTATAACAGCATGTGCCGTTTGGTGACTAAAACCAAGGGCAATCTTCTTATAATGCCAGTACGCTAAAAAATTTTATCACGCAAATACCCAAAATGAATCGAATTGCTGATGTTGTCGCTGTCACAGTGCGTTACTCGCCCATCTCCACACAAGTCAGCACATATCTGTCACTATGATATAACCTGTAGTATAAACTGCAGTATGCAAAGTAGCACCATGATACAGTATGTATGTACTGTAAGCTGGACATCTGAAAGGTAGCCAATGGATCAAGATATCTGACACTGAACTGAATGTCTGGTCTCTAATTAAGCTAATGGCTCTGAACTCAGTGGAGTGAATGGAGCTGATCTGATCCGAGCCAGTGTGTTAAAGTGGCTCAGACGCGCAGAGAGGGAGGGAGGGGGAGAGAGAGAGAGAGAGAGAGAGATACTGTAGAGCAAGACAAGCAGTCGAGCTGCCTAATTTATTTGTCTATTGGAGCCGACCTGAGCCATAAAGACATTAAAGCAATATCTGAAGTGTATTCCTTTTCAAAGCTTTCTTGATATAACCCTGCAGATGAACACATGAATCATTTGATTTTCATTCAGAAAATCTTTCAACCTTGGAATCATATCATGGTAAAAAGACCCTTTAAAAAGTATATTGTAATATTATATAGACGTTCACATGGTGTCTCACATTTTATCACTGGAATGCTGACTATAAAACAAACTGGTATTACTGCCATAATTGTAAACAGCACAGGCAGTTGGTTGCATAGACCCAAGGCAATGTAAGTTTATTTGTATAGCACCTTTCACCAGGAAGGCTATTAAAAGTGCTTAATATAAGACATAAAAGGTAAAAACCATATAAACAAGGACACATATGAATATGATGTGAAAGAGTAAAACAAGTAGGAGTTAAACATAAGGTAAAATAAAATCAACATTAAAGAGGAGAGTAAAAATTAGAACACAGCTACAATTCAGTGCAAGCTATGAATAAAACGTCCTAAATTTAATGTAATAAAAGGCAATCAGAAAAATCTCTCCACAGGAAGCAAGTGGATGGTTCAAAGAACTGGAGTGACGTGATCCACTTCCCTGGTCTTTGTGAGGACTCTGTAAAGGCAGCATTACAGTAGTGCAGCCTACTGAGGACGAATGCATGGAAAGGGTTCTCTATATCTTGCTCAGACATAAGTCCCTTAATTCTTGATATATTTTTACAATGATAGGCGGATTTTGTCGTTGTTTTAATTAATGTGGCTATTAAATTCTCATAATGAGTCTTATGTTTTTTTTCCTTCTTTCTTTCTCTCCAGTTTTGATTAATTACTCCAGAATTAGAATTACCGCCTCAGGGTTGTATGCCTCTGCCAACCAGTCAAGTTGCAGGAAATATGGTCACAACCTTCCCTTCTGCTCTTGAGTTACAGCGTTGAATAATGGCCAGAGGTGTTTTCACAGAACATTATGATGTCACAGTGAAGTTGACCTTTGACATTTGGGTATAAAATGTCATCACTTCATCATTTCATTCTTTGGCCACCTTATTCTAATCAGTTCATCCTTGGGTCCAAGTTGAAGTTTGTGTCAGATGTAATGTGATTCCCTGTGGGCGGTAACCTTTCACAAAAACACAAGGTCACTGTGATCTTGACCTTTGACCTATGGCAAGCAAACTATCTCATCTATCTATGACACACATCAGATCAGAAGCCCTGTTTACAGTACACACAGATATGATGCTTTTATTGTTTCCCACAAACGAGTTCATCCTTATCGTCTTATAACTGAATGATGTTCTCATGATTTAGTTGGTTTGAGGAAACTTAAGTTTCACATGCTGATCTCCCAGCTCATACTGTAGAGTACTTTTGTTTTCCTGTCTCCTCTGTCTCTGATATGTTATTCTCGTCATGGCAAAGCTGCTGTCACACAACTTTAAAATGCCAGCCTGACCTTTATCAGTCTGCCAGAGATTTAAGCTGCTCACAGTGGAAGAGTAACAGCTACGGTAACACACACACACTCTCCCTTGTGTATGTGCTGTACTCACACACTGTACATCAGTGCGTGCACACACGCACACATACATACGTACACGCGGCATATATTTGCTATCGGGTAAAAAATTCTTATGTCTAACAAGTCAAGCATTCATTTTTAAATAACCCAGTGGGATTCAAAAGGCAATATATGTGGCTGAATGTGGGGAGTAAGGATTCATATAACTTCAAAGTTGGAGTTATGAGGTTTTAAGCCTGATATGACGACATGATTTATTCAAAACTATATAGATATATTTGTTTTCACCGTCTCCGTCTCCCACCGTCTCAAACGGACACACTCAGACTCGAGGACGGTCGCCAGGTCCTTCTCATCCTTTCTCACCCTGTTGATAGCATTCACACATTCATCCCTGTCTCAAGAGGAAAACTATGAAGCTGTGGAGGAAAACAGGAGAGATAGGGAGCTGTTCAGACTTGGCCTCTCTGTAGGGACCTCTGTGATGTTTGGATTTCAGATCACAGGCCAAATAAAAAAAAAAAATAATAAAAAATAAAAACTGTCCTTACAGACCATAATCCATGCATGAGTATTTACACAGGCTGTTCTTACTGATAGTGCTTTCATTTCCGCTAGGACATGTTAAATAGTTTTGCTATATTTTGCTCTCCTTGGAGAGTTTTCATTCTTTTTACTGGTGTTTTTATAGTCTAGTCTTATTAGCCATGCTAGCTGCTTGGTTCCAGGCAATGTCAGTTTGGTCCACCACTTTCATCCAGATTGAAATATCTCAATAACTGTTAGATTTGTCATAAAATTTTCTATAGTCGTTCATGGTCGAAAGAGGATGAAGCCAACTGACCATGAGGTTCACATTTGTGGTTTTCAGAGAAATGTCTCAACAGCTGTTGAATGGATTGCTATGAAATTGGGTACAGATATTCATGATTCTCAGGATGACTTGTAGTCACCTTGGTGATCCTCTGACTTTCCATGTAGCACCAGTCCACTGCTTTGGTTTATATAAATACCTACCACCTACTAAACTTGTTCCTAATAAAAACAAACTATGACCAAAGCTCAGCAAGACCTGTATGGAGGCTTTTTCCTTTTGCACAGGCAGTAAATGGAGAGTGATTTGCTCCAAAATGTCAAAATTGTCAACAGCATGCAGACAGGCACAATATATGTCTGAACACGAAGTCATAAGATCAGATCAAAAAACTCCTCTCAAAACCAATTGACATGTCAAGAATTACACCACATGCAAAGTGTATAAGATTGTCTCTAAATAATTTCATTAAACTGAAGATCTCATGTTACAGATTTACAGTGTAATTATAATAGAAGCAGAAAATGCCACAGCAGACATCCCCCAGAATATAAATGAGTATGCGCCTTCATGCTACCATCCATTATTCCCTCTCTGTCACTTGACATTTCAGTCTTTCATGGACAGTCGGGACAAATCTTCCCGCAGCCACTTGAACTTGCTGTTTGAAGCGTAATGTTAAAATAGGTCAAAGACTTGTCAGTCGCTTCCATGCCGGACCTGTCAAGCGAGACCTTGTGACCCCACGTGACCTCACCCTGACCTTCTCTGGCCCCATCTGTTGTCCCAAACCCTGAAGGTTTTCTACATTTAGTCTGTGCTGAGTCAGCAGAAAGCAGACATTTCCCGTGCAGCCAGCTGAGTCCTGGCAGCCAAATGAAGCCCGGCAGTTCAGACACAGCAAAGAGAGTCCTATACACAGTGATTTAGTCCTGTTGTAAGTAGTGGTAATTATGAGTCTGGTGAGTCATTAACAAGATTATCACTGATCACCAAGATGATCAAAAAATTTGTTTAATTTTCTTGTATTGAAGTGAACTCGCAGGTGATTGTTTCTGGTAGACAGTTGACCCGGTACTAGAGAGAGTAAGAGCATTTTTATGATCGTTTACAACCATCTAAAGAGTCTTCCAGGCTCCACTGTGTCTCACTGTGTAGTGTAGTGTTTGTACAGCCAGACTCCAGTGAGACAGCTGTCTATTAAGACCCCAGGAATCCTAGGGGCAAGTCTGTGTTGGGACCTCTGACCTGTATGATTTATTCTCACCAGACAGAAGTAACAACCAAAACAAATTTTACAGGATGTAATCAGATTCACGTGATGAGATTTAAGGATGAAGACACTACTCATTTGTAAGATGTCACAGTAGCTCAACAAGAAGAGGAGTCCAAACGAGGTTTACACTCAGTGCTATTAGCAACCCAAACCAATTATCATAGTAAAGTCACAGGAAGGTGATGTCTCTTTAGTTAGATGTATTTAAACATGATTTTACGTTAGTTAGGTGCAGAGCTGTTGCTAAGTTGAATAGAGCTTTTTGACTTGTCCAACACAGATGTAACTAATAACATTAACTGCTGCTTTGCATTGCAATAATTTCTGGAGCCTACAGTAGCCATTGTTTATGTTAATAGCCCCATCTGTCCTTCTACCTGCAGTCAAAATGTCTGTCAAAAGATCCATGAATCTGATGAACAATAAAGAAATAAGAGTGCCGTGATGCTGGCAAGGCTCTCAAGGCTGAGGGCAGCAGGATTTATTGTATTCAGAAAGCAAAATGACAAGTATAAGAGAGACAGACTTATGACAGAGAGGAAAAGAAAAACATCAGTCAACAACAACAATGTTAACTCTCAGTCTCATTGTTTTCCGATACCGAGTCACTGTAGCATCCAGTCTGCCCTGGAGAAGTAGCGCTGCTCAGAGGGCGAAATATTACTTCTTGTATTATAAATGCAACAAAGGCTGAAGCTCTTAGCAAGACTGGTAAGTAAACAGCTGCTAATGCTAACGCTGGCTTTGTAGCAATGGCAAAACTTACAAAAAGCTCCTTTACCTTAGTTAGAAAGATCCTTTTTGACTTCGTACTCTAGACTGAGAAGCAGGTAAAAGTAAGAGGAGTCTTGTAGAGAAACCAAACGGAAAATAAGGGCACAAATAACTGAAATAAATACAAATTAATAAATAAAGTGATGGTATTTCTCCTCCCTTTCATCCCACTCTCTACTCTTTTCTCCTCTCTCTGCTCCAACACATTTATTCTTCACCAGCCTCCTACTTTCCTTTCCTTCTACACATCAGGGGTCAGGTTCAGTTGCAGTTAATCAGAGGCAGTGAAGTATTTAAATACTTTTGATCTATGTCTGTTAACAGTGATTTGTAGCCCATTAGGTTGAAGTGCTCGAGGTGTGGACACACATACACGTAAACACACACAACTGGCAGAAGGACAGCATGTAATGATTTCTTTGTTCACTGCCAGCGGCTGAGGGAAGGGTCGAGGGAATGAAAGACAAAGGAGGCGAGGGAAAGATAGATTTAAGAAAAAGTGATATAAATGAAGATAGATGCATGAAACGACAACTCCTGGAGGCCTGATACACATGTTGGCCGACTCGTCTTTCTGATTTAGCTTGCAGATAGAGACAAAAAACAATACATGCACGCACAGAATAAACACAAGCGCACCAGCACACTGACCCAACATGCTAACGCTCATGCGAGGACACACACAAAAGAAAAAGACTGCACAGCTGAGCTGATACAGCAGTACATGCTTCACAGTTTGTCCTTGAAGTCTCTTCTGAAGAAAGAGCCAGGCCAGACTGTCTGTATGGCTGAGCGTACACCAACACTGATAAAATACACAGTACGTTTTCTCTTCTAAAACACAAACTTGTTACCAGTCTACTTTAAATTCTGTTGAGAAGGTGAAGCACCTGCAGTTGTACATCCATCCAAATGAATTAGTGTATGCTTGTTGTACAATCACCTTCAAGTAGAGACTCTTTAACTGAAAATGACCTAAAAAAGGCTTTAATAATAGACACGCTGTCCTTTATCTCAAACTGTCTTCTACAACGTTTGATGCACAGTGAGAATCAGACCATTTAAGGTGTTTGTCCTCTTTTCCAGTCATGACTGAAGTGGTTCTTTACAAAAGAGACGCTGTAAGGTCATAGATGATGTACATGGCTCAATTTTCTGGTGGAAAAAAAAAAAAAAAAAAGGAAGAGGAGAGGATTATTTTAGACATGAGGCTGAGAGGAGACATGGAGAAAAGAGGAGGAGAGGCAAGATGGGAGTCAAGGGAGAGATTAGAGGAAGCTGAATAGAGAGGAAGCATCATATGTGAGGAGAAAGGGAAGCAGCAAAGTGAAGGGATGAGGATGTGGAAGGAGAGAGGGAGAGACAGGGGGACCCAGGGGAGGTATCAATGAGGCTATCGATCCGTCCATCCAGCACACGTCTGCCGTCCTGTCACTGTCTTCCCTCATTTATTCGCATCATCAACATGGGGTGGATTTCCTCACTGTAGCTTCTCTGCATTTGCATGAGTGTGATCAGGATGGACGGATGGATCAAAGAGGAGGAGGGGAAGAAAGGAGAAACGGGAAAGTCTCACCAGTCTATAGTCTAACTGAGGGATTACACTGGCACAATTGTGTGACATATTATGGATTTTGGCTACATTGTTAACTGAGGAGACACGACGACACACTTGCATACCCAGCAGGACATGGGGATAAACCAAAAATCGCTTTAAAACAAACATGTTCCATATTTCATTATAGACTCTATGAGAGCAGAACAATTTGATTTGCAGAGCTGCATCTTTTCTTTGTCTCCTGACTTGTTGGAAATTTCACTGGTGTGCATTCTGTGCTTTATTCTTCTTGCTCCGACAGGAAACGAAGTTGTCAAGACATTTCACTCAAAACCACAACTGTCAACCTCATGGTGACGCTGGATGGAAAGTCGGTGGATCGACACGAGTCAGTAGGGTTCATCCTCTGGGGATTACGAATATCGTGACAATCTATCCGATAGCTGAGCTAGTGGGCGAACTGACCGACTGCTGGTGTCAAAAATAACCTTATAATTAAACTAATTGAGTTTCAGCTATCATAATAATAAATTCTAGCACATGCCGCCTACGTAACTCTCAATATCCTGCCCACTATAACACACCCTGAATCACACACTAACACACAGGGTTGCCGTCTCATCTACCTAACTCTCATATCCCAAATCTTTTCTCTCTCTCTCTCTCTCTCTCTCTCTCTGTTCCAAAAAAACAACAAGAAAAACCAATCTCAATAGCCACACAAACAGGAGATCACACTGTTAACCAAACAAAGACACATTGTAACTCTCTGAAATTCGCAGCTACAAGTAAAGAATGTGAGACAAGAGAGCGACAGAGAGGGAGAGAAAGAAAGATAATGAGCAGAAAAAAACAGAGATGCCTGTGTACTGAAAGCTGATGATTTGATTCCTGTCCACTTCATCAGCGGATGTCTACTCAGCCCACGGTCCATTAGCTAAAAGTCGTTAAGCTTACTCTGCAAGATCAATTCTCCATAATAGTAAATACTTTAATATCAAAGGGAGAACATTTCCGTCAATAAATCTGGCTTGTGTCCTTCTAACTAACAAACAATCAGACAATCAATTATTCAACCAAACAAACAATCCCAGTGGTTGTTTCAGCTCAGGTTATTTTTAAGATCTGTGATGAGCGCCGTTGCACGAGATAAGAAAGAAGAGCCTCCTCTTTGGTGCTTTGTGGCTGAGTGCAGCCAGCCGATGTTACTGGCAGATCAAAAGGAGAAAACTGTGTTGTCTTGCAGCACGCTTTGGGACCGCGTGGGTCTCGGCCTGTGAAAGGAGGTTGGAGACTGACTACGGGCTGAAAACCTGCTGACTGCACTGCCAAGCTATAGCTGCTGACTCCAGACCTCTATTTGTGCGCTCTGTCCCACCTGCTCACTGGTGGAGCTCGAACAGGCAAAAGTGTGTGCAACTACACATAACCACACGGGCATATGCATGAAGATGAAAAATGAAATCTATGAGCGAGTGGTAACACATTCTTTCAATCTTTCAGTTCCATATTTTAATACTGTTTTTTTTTTTTTCGCCAGATTGTTGACTCACTGCTAACATGTATGAGTTAATATGGACCACTGGTTCTTAAAGTGGGGTCCAGGGACCTTTTTCACAGAAGACGTTTTCATATGTCTCCATAGGAAAAAGACAGGTGCAAATAATAAAATTAAAGAAGATGATGAATGAATGAATTACGTTTAGCTTCCCCAGTTTCAGGGTCCTGTTACTGTGCATGCTGGGTTCCCTGTCATTGCTTACTGGGACCCCTGAACAGAACAGAGACATCGTTTATGTGATTAGCAACACCTGCACAGCACCAGCTCAAATCTACTCAACTCCTTTTTTGGTTTTACATCAGACAAAGGTTGTGGATAGTACATGCTATCTAGCGCTTTTTTTTCTTGGCATCACCCTACAATGATGGCTGGTATGGAGAATGGATGGATGGATTAATATTGTACTATACTTTTAGTATGGCAACCGGCAAAACTACGCTGTGGTCAATTGAGATCGTAAAGACCTTTGGTATCCCTGCGATATCCTCCATTGCTCTTGTCTGTGTGTCACATTGAAGATGACGCCACAATAACCCTGACTGAAGCCGTCTTCCGGCTGTGTTTTACATGCAGACATTGAATTTACCCATGCTAGATGATGGATGACTACTGCATAAGCCCGGCCTGTGAATCAGATGTCCACAAACTGACTATACAATGCCAACGGACACCTGGTCATCAGAAGATAAATACTGCACAAGGACAAAATCTAAAAGGCCAAATCAAAACATAAGGCCTGTGCTGAGACATTTAGACAAAAATGAAAAGCCTCTAATGTTTAAAGGATCAAAGATCCTTCCACCTCCTATCCACTGTGGAGATATCGCATGTCACCTTTTATTTCTGGTGACACCAACGCCCAATTACTGACGCCTCTGTGTCATTGAATGCCTTTATCTTTTTCTTACGTAATACACTTTGCGATTGGCTTTGATCCTGGTAAAGTCACAGTGCAGTTTCTATTTCAGTGAAGATAGAAGCTATCCCTGATTCAATTGCACTGGTTCCTTCTTGTCTGAGTACTGGTAATTGTTTAATATTTAATTATGCAAATTGACGTGGGCGGAATCCACACATGAAGACCCCGTGCATTAGTCCGAGACTACAAAATAAATTAATATGAAACACGGCGTGTGAGAGGAGGGAGCGGAGAGTGGAGGAGGGTGCGCGTGTATGTTAATGTGTGCTGTATGGAAGCACATTTGTGTGTGTGGTTTTTTTTTTTTTTTTTTTACCTTGGCAGGTGAAGCAGTGAACGTGGAAGTGCGTGTTCTTGACGCGCACCACCTCCCCACGACAAACCTCCCCACAGCGCTCGCACAAGATGGGTGAATTTCCACGGCTGGAGAGAGGAGAGCTGCTGTTGTTGTTTCCTCCGTAAAGACCTGACTGGTACTGAACTGTTGGGAGGAGACATGAGAGAGGGGAGAGGATCAAAAACATGTCACTTATTGTCATTTTGAGGCATTTCCTT